>NC_068452.1:22367495-22459964 GCF_023373465.1 Oncorhynchus keta
AAAAATGCCACCAAGAAATAGAAAACCGAAAGAAAGTTGTGAATATCTAACTCTACACAACACATGCACTCCTTCGCTCATACAATTCCCAGCATGCACCAAACACTCCCAGCATGCAGAGAGAGAGAGAGAGAGAGATTGACTGAGATTGACATTTTCAGCAAATAAAGTATGCAAATGTTCAGTTAGATAAATTAATGTTACTTTTCCAACAGTCATAGGCTTGACAACTTAAAAATGGTCAACAACAAATCATCAAATATGATTAATTTCAATAAAGCTCATTTCAGGACTGGTATGGGGATATATTTCTTCATGATCTGTAAACACACTTAGGCCTACAGCTTAGCGTAATACAAAAATATATAAATTGAAATAAACTGCTGTGGAAAATCATAATAAAATATTCAGACATTCATAACGATACACAGACATAGAAATCTACTGATCTTAGTATGAAAACAGGGACCTTTGATAAACACATGTAATCTTCAAACACTTGAATCATTAATGACCTTCAAAGCGTAGTAGTATAACTGTGACCGATTCCTGATACACGCTATTCCTTTTGGAAGGATCCAATCTCAAACACAGAGAGGGGGGAGGAGGCCATGTGATTGGTTGGGAGAACCCCTGACTTCTCAACAACAACAATAACAGTGAAACTAGGGAGGGAGTATGGAAGGAGGGAAGGCTGTCCCAATCAATATGCCAGAGTAAAAGTTGGCTCTGTAGAAGTGCTCAGTCATCCATCTTCTCCCACAGCGATGAAGCCCATATGAATGCAGAGAGAACCTGTATGGACCATCTGCTGACAGAGAAGGATTGAGCACCATCACACACTGTTCTAAAGCAGTACGCTATGCTCTCTCTCAGACACACTTACACACACACACACACACACACACACACACACACACACACACACACACACACACACACACACACACACACACACACACACACACACACACACACACACACACACACACACACACACACACACACACATACACATACACACACACACACTGTGACAAGGACACGGTAAGAACCGCACCTCCTTCATGGAACAACAGCATGCCTAATTGATTGTAGACGAGCTGTGTGTCCTGAAGGGTAGCCTATTGCCTTGTGTGTCTGTGTTCTGAACATACTTTGTAATGCATGTGTTATCTGGTTTGCTATCACTACATTGACGCAAAGCTACTCCCAGTTGGTTCAATTACTTCCAAAAAGCCCTAAAACCAAACAGCTATGCTGCCATGGAGCGTTGCATCATCACCAGCCAATCGGCAGGCAGCAGTCATGTGCTTTGTGCAACAAAGACCTGGGGAATAAGCAGGTGCATGGCAAGAAAACAATGAAATATAGTCACATACCGTATAGTATAGACAAATACACAGACACGGTACAGAAAATGCATAACATTAAAGCACACACGCCCTCATAGGTTTCCGCAATTGCTGTTCCCTGCTTGAAATGGGCCCATGGACAGACTGAAATGTTTGCTTGTGGCTGTATCTCTTCGATTCACTCAAGTGTCTCTTCTAATGAAGAGGAGAGAACAAATAAATAGAGAGGAGAGAGCAGATAAATAGAGGAGAGAGCAGAGGTACACAAGCCTTCTCAAGTGTCCTTTTAACTAACTACTCTAAGAGCTACGTTGAGATACTGTTGCATTAGCCCTCTGCCAAGGCAGGGTGAAGCTGTACACGCGCACTCACAACCACACACTGACACACACACACACTGACACACACACACACACACTGACAGACACACGCACGGACGCACACACACACACATGCACACGCACGCACACACTTCCTTCCACTCATCCCATTATACAGTAGGCTGTGTTCGTTATCCTTCCGACATCGGCAGTCATGCCGTGGTATTAGAATGTTTCCATCCCTCAGAGTAGTGTTATCTCCCTCCCATACAGTATTACAGCATCCTCTGACTAGCAGCACGCCTACCGCTTCCCTCTGACAATGACTTCCGCTCACTGGTGACCATCACTCAGCACATGCATGATGTGCGTTGAACTCAATCCCACATAAACCCTACTACACAACGTTGTTGTGAGAACAAAGCTCGGGCCAAGATCGGATCCCTCTGCTCCAAGGTATCAGTAGGGGAATTAGACTCATACAAGGCAGGCTACTGTGCTGTAGCATACTTCTCCTATTAGTGCATTGTTTCTGTAACATGGTTTCTGTAGTGTGTACTGGTCAACCTCAGTCAAGGGCTTAAGATAGACTTGTTTCCGTTTCATCATTAGAAACTGCATGGTGATATTTTCAGGCTACTTATTGCTGGCCTTCAGTTACCTCCCTCGGCAAGTGGGCTACAGGCACAAGGCTTGACCTCGGCTTTGTCCCAAATGGCACCCTATTCCCTACATGGTGCACTACTTTGACCGGTTGCTATAAGGCTATGTTCAAAAGTAGAGCACGAGGTAGGGAATAAGTGGCATCTGGGAGGCAGGACCTCATGTCTGTTTGGAAGAAAAGAAGCCAGTGGCTCAGCTATTCAGCCTACTAATCCATTTCAATCCCTCCAAAAACCAGACAAGCAGGCAAAACCCCAAGGACGAACAGAATGAAGGACAGCAGACAGACAGACAAGAGTCCAAAGCAGCCCTGGCACATTTTGTTCTGGATATGACCGTTGACCAAAGGCATTTCAGAATACTGCCGTTTCTTTCTTTCTTTCTTTCATCTCCTGACCCTTTTTGAAAGTGCCTTTTCCTTTGAGGCATTTCAGGATATGTGCTCTGGATGGCGACATCAATAGAATCACACTTGTCTTTGGATTGTAAGCTCAGGCAGGACCAAGTCATCATCACTAAGAGAAAAGACTCTCGTTCAGCTCCACCTCTCTCCTCTACAGTACTCTTCATTGTCATCCACATCCCTCTGTTACTTGCAGTGCATTCGGAAAGTATTCAGACCCCTTGACTTTTTCCACACTTTGTTACGTTACAGCCTTGTTCTAAAAATGGATTCAATTATTGTTTCCCCTCATTAATCTACACACAATACCCCATGATGACAAAGCAAAAACCGTTTTTTTTAACAATTCTTGCAGATTTACAAAAGATTATAAACAGATAGCTTATACATGACACTCATGACACATGTTTCTACAACTAGATTGGAATCCCCCTGTGGCAAATTCAATCGATTGGACATGATTTGGAAAGAAACACCTGTCTATATAAGGTCCCACAGTTGACAGTGCTTGTCAGAGCAAAATCCAAGCCGTGAGGTCGAAGGAATTGTCCATAGAGCTCCGATACAGGATTGTATCAAGGCACAGATCTGGGGAAGGGTACCAAAACATTTATGCAGTATTGAAGGTCCCCAAGAACACAGTGGCCATCATTCTTAAATGCAAAAACTTTGGAACCACCAAGACTCTTCCTAGAGCTGGCTGCCCAGCCAAACTGAGTAATCAGGGGAGAAGTGCCTTGGTCAGGAAGGTGAACAAGAACCCGATGGCCACTCTGACAGAGCTCCAGAGTTCCTCTGTGAAGATGGGAGAACCTTCCAGAAGGTCAACCATCTCTGCAGCACTCCATCAATCAGGTCTTTATGGTAGAGTGGCCAGACTGAAGGCACTCCTCAGTAAAAAGCACATGACAGCCCTCTTGGAGTTTGCCAAAAGACACCTAAAGACTCTCAGACCATGAGAAACAAGTTCCTCTGGTCTGATGAAACCAAGATTGAACTCTTTGGTCTGAAAGCCAATCGTCACATCTGGAGGAAACCTGGCGCACTCTCTACGTTGAAGCATGATGGTGGCAGCATCATGCTATGGGTGATGTTTTTCAGCGGCAGGGACTGAGAGACTAGTCGGGATTGAGGGAAAGATGAACAGAGCAATAGTACAGACCGATCCTTGATGAAAACCTGCTCCAGAGCGCTCAGGACCTCAGACTGGGGTGAAGGTTCACCTTCCAACAGGACAACAACCCTAAGCACACAGCCAAGACAATGCAGAAGTGGCTTTGGGACAACTCTCTGAATGTCCTTGAGGGACCCAGCCAGAGCCCGGACTTGAACCCAATCGAACATCTCTGAAGAGACCTGAAAATAGCTGTGCAGCAACTCCTCCCCCATCCAACCTGACAGAGCTTGAGAGGATCTGCAGAGAAGAATGGGAGAAACTCCCGAACACATTGTATTGTCCAGCAACTTTGTGTCTTTGTACTGTTCCTGGCCTGTTCCTCCCTCAACCCTTACTTTCACTTCCATCTCATCTCTCCAAAACTCTCCTTTATTCTGTCATTGCTTTCATTCTCTCTCTCACATCCTCCCCATCTCTCTCTTCTCAACTGGTTTTCCCTCTAGCAACCACAGTCCCTGGTTGATGGAAAAATTAGAGCAGTGGAGGGGGAAGGAAAGAAGAGGGGAAGAGACAGGAAAAAACAGAGGGAGGAAAAGAAAGGTAGCCGAATTCCCCAAGCTATAGTCCTCCCTCCACTGAGCAGTCAGCCATCCCTCCCTATTCTCCTTTTCTCTGCCTGTGTTTCTGTTACGGCTCCCTCCTTCTCTGGCTTATCAAAGACGCATATCCATCCATCCCATTAGGACTAAGGCATGCCTAGAGCATTTTTTTAATTCAGCCATTTCTGTCTTTACATCCCACACCCCCTGACATACACACACCCTCTCACTCCTCTCTTGCTCTCTCTCTCTCTAAGAATTCCTCACTTGTCTCCCTCCATTTTCAGGGGTGTGTCAGCAAACCAAACCTGTGCACTGCTTTTTCCAGTTTGGAAACAGAGAAAGAGGGTAAGAAAGAGAGAGAGGGTAAGAAAGAGAGAGAGGGTAAGAAAGAGAGAGAGGGTGAGAGAGGGTGAGAGAGAGAGAGAGAGAGAGAGAGAGAGAGAGAGAGAGAGAGAGAGAGAGAGAGAGAGACAGAGAGAGAGAGAGAGACAGAGACAGTAAGAGAGAGACAGAGACAGTAAGAGAGAGACAGAGACAGTAAGAGAGAGACAGAGACAGTAAGAGAGAGAGGGTAAGAGAGAGATACAAACGCATACAAACAAATTGACTGTGCTCTACACACCCATTCATTTTCATCTTACTTTCTCTCTCTCCCTCTCTCACACACACAATCCTTGGAACGCTTCACTTCCCCAAGGCTTCCCATGAGGCTGACAGATGCAGCTGTTGTCACCGCCACCTCCACACACCGGTATTTCCACACACACACACACACACACACACACACACACACACACACACACACACACACACACACACACACACACACACACACACACACACACACACACACACACACACACACACACACACACACACACACACACACACACACACACACACACACACACACACACACACACACACACACACCAGCGTCTCCTGCCCCAGTAATGACAGATCTATTCCCTCTGCTCCCCCCTCTCATTTCCCAGCTCTTCAGCGCATGCATGGATCCTGCAACCTCCACCCAATTCCTCCAGCATCTCTCTCATCCACAACCCCACAACCCTTTCCCCAGCCACCCTGCATCCTTGTCCCCCTCATCAGCCTGGATCTGTTCAGAGCATCACATTCTAGCAATGCCTCATCGCCAGCGCCCACATCCAACCCCCCACTCCCTGCTGGGAGAGAATCTGATAGCACAGCCAGCAGATTGGAAAATTAAACACATTGCAAACTACAATTGAGCTGCTATTTATGTATACATGGAGATAGTAGCGTTGACATGCCTTGGGATGGTGCATTGCCCATGCTGCGACGCGGACAGCTGGAGCCGAGAGAGATCGCGTTTCCTGTTCCTCCTCTTTTTTTCTCCTCCCTCCTGTCCGTCGCGTTCTCTTTTTCACACAAGCGTTTAGTCTCTCCTTCCTCGTGCCGTCCCCGCTTCCTATTCGCTCCTCTCCTTCTTCCGTCCTCCTTCCCTTTGTCTCTCTCTCTCCCTCGTCCTCTTGCACTCTTGGATCCTCCTCTGCGAGATGGCTGTGATCCAGCAGCCAAGCTCTGATAGCTGTGAGCGTGTGTGTGTGAGAGAGGCGTACTCTTTAGCAATAACTGCCTAAGAAGAGAGTGTGTGTGCCTGTGCAGAGATGCTCAGCACACGGCTATGAATGAACAAAAATGTTGCTCATGATAGTTTAATGTGCTCTCTCTGTCTCTTTCTCTCTCGATCTCTCCTGTTTTCTCTCCATTGCACACCTCTCTCTCTCTTTCTATCTCTCGCTCTCCCTCTCTCTTAAAGGCACAGGCAGAGTGTTGCATTGCTACAGGCCTGGGGGCGCATCTCTCGCACTGAGAGATGATATGGCAACCAACGGGAGCCAAGGGACTTGGTCTTGTGGAGCTCAGAACCAGAGCTAGGAGGAGGTGGGTGGAGAGACGCTCCCCAGTAATGAGAGAGGGTTCCTTTCTAGTTCCCTCAACCACACACTCAATCTGAGGAAGATTGTGTGTGATGTGTACACAAGGAGATATGGTGGATGGGGGGAGACAGACAGACAGACAGACAGACAGACAGACAGACAGACAGACAGACAGACAGACAGACAGACAGACAGACAGACAGAGCGAGAGAGACAGAGAGTCAGAGCAATAGAGAGAGAGTCAGAGCAATAGAGAGAGAGTCAGAGCAATAGAGAGAGAGAGAGAGAGAGAGAGAGAGAGAGAGAGAGAGAGAGAGAGAGAGAGAGAGAGAGAGAGAGAGAGAGAGAGAGAGAGAGAGAGAGAGAGAGAGAGAGAGAGAGAGAGAGAGAGAGAGAGAGAGAGAGATTGTGTACTGTACCTGCAGTCTTTGGCCCATGCAGAGAGGGCATTAGCTCACTATCACAGCCAGTGTTAAGCTCTGTCAGCCCACATTCCCACTCCACTGATAACCACAGAAATAAAGTTTTCAGTTCAGTTTCATACTTATAAAAATGGTGAGGTGAAAATACCGCCCTGTCACGGGAGCAGCTCGGGATAGCTCTGTGGTGGGCGGGCCACCTTGGTAACCCTGGCATTACTATTATCAAATCAAATCAAATTGTATTTGTCACACGCTCTGAATACAACAGGTGTAGTGAAATGCTTACTGACGAGCCCCTAACCAACAATGTAGTTAAACATTTTTTTTTTCAAAATACGGATAAGAATAAGAAATAAAAGTAACAAGTAATTAAAGAGCAGCAGTAAAATAACAATAGCGAGACTATATACAGGGGGGTACCGGAGTCAACGTGCGGGAGCACCGCTTAGTTGAGGTAATATGTACATGAAGGTAGAGTTAATAAAGTCACTAT
This sequence comes from Oncorhynchus keta, assembly GCF_023373465.1. Lineage (NCBI taxonomy): Eukaryota > Metazoa > Chordata > Actinopteri > Salmoniformes > Salmonidae > Oncorhynchus > Oncorhynchus keta. The sequence continues at coordinate 22,374,793 of NC_068452.1, forward strand.
GTATAGATATTAACAACAGAGAGTAGCAGCGGTGTAAAAGAGGGGGAGGGGCAATGCAAATAGTCTGGGTAGCCATTTAATTAGGTGTTCAGGAGTCTTATGGTTTGGGGGTAGAAGCTGTTTAGAAGCCTCCTGAACCTCGACTTGGCGCTCCGGTACCGCTTGCCTTGCGGTAGTAGAGAGAACAGTCTATGACTAGGTTGGCTGGAGTCTTTGACCATTTTTAGGGCCTTCCTCTGACACTGCCTGGTATAGAGGATGGCAGGAAGCTTGGCCCCAGTGATGTACTGGGCTGTTTGCACTACCCCCTGTAGTGCCTTGCGGTTGAAGGCTGAGCAGTTGCCGTACCAGGCAGTGATGCAACCCGTCAGGATGCTCTCGATGGTGCAGCTGTAGAACCTTTTGAGGATCTGAGGACCCATGCCAAATCTTTTCAGTGTCCTGGGGGGGAATAGGTTTTGTCGTGCCCTCTTCACGACTTTCTTGGTGTGCTTGGACCATGTTAGTTTGTTGGTGATGTGGACACCAAGGAACTTGAAGCTCTCAACCTGCTCCACTGAAGCCCCGTCGATGAGAATGGGGGCGTGCTCGGTCCTCTTTTTCCAGTAGTCCACAATCATCTCCTTTGTCTTGATTACGTTGAGGGAGAGGTTGTTGTCCTGTCACCACACGGCCAGGTCTCTGACCACCTCCCTATAGGCTGTTTCGTTGTTTTCGGTGATCAGGCCTACCACTGTTGTGTCATCGGCAAACTTAATGATGGTGTTGGAGTCGTGCCTGGCCGTTCAGTCATGAGTGAACAGGGAGTACAGGAGGGGGCTGAGCACACACACCTGAGGGACCCCTGTGTTGAAGATCAGCGTGGCGGATGTGTTGTTACCTACCCTTACCACCTGGTCCTGGCCCGTCAGGAAGTCCAGGATCCCATTGCAGAGGGAGGTGTTTAGTCCTATGGTCCTTAGCTTATTGATACGCTTTGAGGGCACTATGGTGTTGAACGCTGAGCTGTAGTCAATGAATAGCATTCTCACTTAGGTGTTCCTTTTGTCCAGGTGGGAAACGGCAGTGTGGAGTGCAATAGAGATTGCATCATCTGTGGATCTGTTGGGGTGGTATGCAAATTGGAGTGGGTCTACGGTTTCTGGAATAATGGTGTTGATGTGAGCCATGACCAGCCTTTCAAAGCACTTCATGGCTACAGACGAGAGCGCTACAGGTCAGTAGTCATTTAGGCAGGTTACCTTAGTATTATTGGGCACATGTGCTATGGTGGTCAATTGGTCAGCGCATGCTCGCAGTACACATCCTGGTAATCCGTCTGGCTCTGCAGCCTGGTGAATGTTCGGCTGCGGAGAGCGTGATCACACAATCATCCAGAACAGCTGATGCTCTCATGCATGTTTCGGTATTATTTGACTCGAAGCGAGTATAGAAGTAGTTTAGCTCGTCTGGTAGGCTTGTGTCACTGGGCAGCTCTCGGCTGTGCTTCCCTTTGTAATCTGTAATGGTTTTCAAGCCCTGCCACATTTGACGAGCATCAGAGCCGGTGTAGTACGATTAGATCTTAGACCTGTATTGACGCTTTGCCTGTTTGATTGTTCGTCAGAGGGCATAGCGGGATTTCTTAATAGCTTCCGGCTTAGAGTCCCGCTCCTTGAAAGCGGCAGCTCTAGCCTTTAGCTCAGTGCAGATGTTGCCTGTAATCCATGGCTTCTGGTTTGGGTATGTACGTACGGTCACTGTGGGGATGACATCATCAATGCACTTGTTGATGAAGCCAATGACTGATGTGGTGTACTTCTCAATGCCATTGGAGGAATCCCGGAACATATTCCTGTGCTAACAAAACAGTCCTGTAGCTTAGCATCTGCTTCATCTGACCACTTTTTGATTGATCTAGTCACTGGTGCTTCCTGCTTTAATTTTTGCTTGTTCGCAGGAATCGGGAGGATTCCTGTATGTTACATCTATAACTCTTGTAGCCTTTTAGGGATGTTTGTCACTGTAAGCACTGATGTATTCTTCTGTTGTCTGGGCAACATAAACCTCTCAGACATGAACACAGCCAGGATCTAGGTCAGAGCCCAGCTACATACACAAGAACAGTTTACAAATAGAAAAATCTATATGGCTATGCATTTTTGTTGCACATAACAACATGGTATCTGACAGAACAAGGTAAAGTGTGAGCCACTGCTGGTGAAATCACACACGCTATAGCGAGGGTCAGGGACACACCAAGGTCGAGGGAAAGAACCACAGGCATTATGGGTGCGAGGAAGATCCTGAGCATTGCAGTCGAGGGACCAAGATTGAGGAGCGAGTGGGAAGAGAGTACAGCAGCTAATGGACTGTGACAGATGGAGGAGAGAGAAGAGTAGGTGAAATGCCAGAAGATGGAAAGAGATAAGAGGAGGAAGGAGAAAAATTGTTTTTAAATGATCGGATTGATAAATAATGTATGGAAGAGAGCCAGGCTGCCCAGAACTTTAAGAACATGCTGGTCTGTCTGTCTGTCTGTCTGTCTGTCTGTCTGTCTGTCTGTCTGTCTGTCTGTCTGTCTGTCTGTCTGTCTGTCTGTCTGTCTGTCTGTCTGTCTGTCTGTCTGTCTGTCTGTCTGTCTGTCTGTCTGTCTGTCTGTGGTCCAGCTGGTTTACAGGCAGAGAAAAACATGAGCCTGTTGCCCGCTGTCACTCCATCTCTATTGGAAACAGTGTCAGAGGATCGTAGAAACCTGCTGTACTTCAAAGAACAGACCACAGTGTTCCTTCCCGAGGAGGGAGAGAACGAGAGACATCCCCTGAGTCCACGCTTTTATCTCAATCACTCCCCCATGTTATACAAGCTTATAAGAGCTGCCAGTCTTGGGATTTGCGTACACAGGGACAAACAGGCCACTCTGCATTTCAGTCTGAGAGCATCAAAATGATGATGATAATAGCCGGTAATGACTGTCATGATGGGAATGATTTTCACTTATCAACATAAACAGATTGGGTGGTTGTGTGCCACAATGTGTCATGGCAGGTTTGATTTCAACAGAGTGAGTGAGAGAGAGAGAGAGTGGGGGGGTTGACATTATTACAGGTACTCAAAAGCCCAATATGGAAACAAGACCATCATTACTCATCACCAGTATGTACATTTTCTATACCGTACTTAGCCCGCCAATTCTAATCAGTTACTATGGATGGCAGCTGGGCAGTGACATTTCACAACATGCCATAACAAAACACAGAGCCAACTATGGGACATCCCATATTTATCAGTCATCTATCGTTCTAAACCTGAACAATTAGTCAGTCACTACTCCGATGAACCTCTCATGGCCAAGGAGAGGGAGGCCCTATTAGTGACAACAAAGCCCCCAGAACAACAGATAGGTCTAAACTAACGTACTGTATTACAGCTACAGAGAGAAAATACAAAAAAAACTAATTTCACTGTAATTTAGTGCAGCTCCCTCGGGCTCTTTTGATGGCAGCAAGGTGATGTGCTTAATATAGTTTTGTGGAGCGCAGAAAGAGGATGTCTTCGGTGGCCATTCAAAATCATTCAGGCCTCGATCACTGTGTGTAGACACAGTGGGGGAAGGAGCACCTGGCTGGACTGCACAATGACTGGGTCCAGCTAAACAAAACAACCAATTCAACATTGCACATACAACTGAAGGCTTAATGCTGCCTGCACTATGACCTTTTCAAAAGCCCCAGAAGGACAACTAATAGTTGTAGGTTACACTAACTTAGTGGAACATCAACATGAAGGAAGACCAGTCCTGCCTTTAAAAGACCATCGGGATGCACATTATATACTATAGAGATGCTTCTCTATAGCTGAATATCAAAGTCCTATGTGGCTCGCTTGGTAGAGCATGGTGCTTGCAATGCCAGGGTTGTGGGTTTGATTCCCATGGGGGACCAGTATGAAAATGTATGGACTCACTACTGTAACTGTTACACTATAACAAAAATGTCTTAAAACAGAACTCTTATAATAAAGGCTACATACTCACTTGCAAAAACATGTACCCTGTAGGCTACTATGGAATGAGGGGCAGTCTAACATCTTGGGTTGCATGGCCATGGGCTTCTTCTTTAAATGGAATATCGTTGACTTTAACTGGACAGCAGTTGTGTGCAAAGTAGGCTAAAGCTATTTCCTTTAGTTGTTAGTAGGTTGTTCTGTCGAGGTGCAGGCACATTTTTACCAAACGGTCAATACAAAAAGAGAAGGGAAAAAACGTGACGCACCTGCACAGACCACGCAGACAGATGGAGACAAATTGCCTCTTAAAAAAAAAAAAAGCAATTCCGTTATGATGAAATGGAAACTTCCCCCCCCCCCCATGTCCTCCTGAACTAGGCTACCTAAAGGCTACATTAAGTGAGAGATATTTGTAGCTTTTCCGTTTACAATGATTTAGACTCTAGAATATGCTAAATTTCAATTGTTCACGGCCTCTCAAAATGCGCTGACATTTATGACAGTCCACTGTCTTTTTCATCTTCATCAACTTTGTACACCACTGTGCCTTTGTCTGCAAGGGCCTCAATCAGCATACAAATTCGACGCCCACACAAAGGCATGGTGGCAGCGATCTAAATGTCATCAGAGATGTTTGGAAATTCCTAGAACATGGCTGCAATGATGTTTTTCTCAATTATATTCCAGAGAAAATGGGCCCTATTCTTTATTAGAACAGCCAAACAGCTCAACGATGATAACAATGGTATCGCCCCTTGTTCATGTTTCATTCACCAGGGTTCCTTCCTTGCACAAAGGTTGCAAACGTTATCTATGTTATGTTTGTCCCTATAGATTCTTGCTTGCATGAAGTTACATATGTTCTCTGTGTGTGGCTGAAGAAAACATTACCATTAGCAGCAACAGCAAGCAATGGTGGCAGCAGCCAGTAGGGGTTTTGCCTGGTGGGCTTTCTCTCATCAGCTCGTGGTTGTGGATTGAGTGAGGCCAGGGAACTGGTTGTTGTGCAAATTGCTGAGGAGGCAGAGCTTCATCGTAGCAGCCCTGCAGTGTTCTGTTGGACTGCAGGCTCGGCTCATGCCTTCTTATAACATGACATACACTGTTAGCCTCTTCACTTTGGAGCTGACTTCATTTGTAGTGAAATGTTGTCCTACCCTGTACCCACTCTAACCGCCTCCTCTCCTTGACATCCATTGCTTTTCAGTTGGCTCTTTAATGATATGTGTGAATGAAATGTAGGTCTACCCATCCTCCCCACCCACACAACTAACCCACATAATATCCATCACTGTCACTTTAATGGACATGCACATCAATCGGGGGGAAATCTGAGTAACTGCCTTGCACTTTGTTCCTCTCTTAGTACAAGTCTCTCTGCATGCTGGCTGGGGGGGATGCACAGCGGAAAAATTGACCATTAGGCAGAAGAGGCAATTGCCTCAAGCCTCACATCATCAAGGGGCCTTGTGAGCTGGGCGTAATTTAATAAAATAATACAAGTAATCTTTCATTTTAAAAAATGATATATTCAGAGGGTGATTGGGCAAGACAAAAGATTTAAGTGCCTTCAAACGGGGTATGGTAGTAGGTGGTTTGTGTCAAGAACTGCAACGCTGCTGGGTTTTTCACACTCAACAATTTCCCATGTGTATCAAGAATGGTCCACCAACCAAAGGACATCCAGCCAACTTGATTAAACTGTGGGAAGCATAGGAGTCAACATGGCCCAGCATCCATGTGGAAAGCTTTCAACACCTTGTAGAGTCCATTTATTTATTTATTTGTTTTCACCTTTATTTAACCAGGTAGGCTAGGTGAGAACAAGTTCTCATTTGCAACTGCGACCTGGCCAAGATAAAGCATAGCAGTGTGAACAGACAACACAGAGTTACACATGGAGTAAACAATTAACAAGTCAATAACACAGTAGAAAAAAAGTCTATATACGTTGTGTGCAAAAGGCATGAAGAGGTAGGCGAATAATTACAATTTTGCAGATTAACACTGGAGTGATAAATGATCAGATGGTCATGTACAGGTAGAGAGAGATATTGGTGTGCAAAAGAGCAGAGAAGTAAATAAATAAAAACAGTATGGGGATGAGGTAGGTGAAAATGGGTGGGCTATTTACCAATAGACTATGTACAGCTGCAGCGATCGGTTAGCTGCTCAGATAGCAGATGTTTGAAGTTGGTGAGGGAGATAAAAGTCTCCAACTTCAGCGATTTTTGCAATTCGTTCCAGTCACAGGCAGCAGAGTACTGGAACGAAATGCTTGTTGAAGTTTTCGATAATCATGGATTTATCGGTGGTGACCGTGTTACCTAGCCTCAGTGCAGTGGGCAGCTGGGAGGAGGTGCTCTTGTTCTCCATGGACTTCACAGTGTCCCAGAACTTTTTGGAGTTGGAGCTACAGGATGCAAATTTCTGCCTGAAGAAGCTGGCCTTAACTTTCCTGACTGACTGCGTGTATTGGTTCCTGACTTCCCTGAACAGTTGCATATCGCGGGGACTATTCGATGCTATTGCAGTCCGCCACAGGATGTTTTTGTGCTGGTCGAGGGCAGTCAGGTCTGGAGTGAACCAAGGGCTGTATCTGTTCTTAGTTCTGCATTTTTTTGAACGGAGCATGCTTATCTAAAATGGTGAGGAAGTTACTTTTAAAGAATGACCAGGCATCCTCAACTGACGGGATGAGGTCAATGTCCTTCCAGGATACCTGGGCCAGGTCGATTAGAAAGGCCTGCTCACAGAAGTGTTTTAGGGAGCGTTTGACAGTGATGAGGGGTGGTCGTTTGACTGCGGCTCCGTAGCGGATACAGGCAATGAGGCAGTGATCGCTGAGATCCTGGTTGAAGACAGCGCAGGTGTATTTTGAGGGCCAGATGGTCAGGATGACGTCAATGAGGGTGCCCTTGTTTACAGAGTTAGGGTTGTACCTGGTGGGTTCCTTGATGATTTGTGTGAGATTGAGGGCATCTAGCTTAGATTGTAGGACTGCCGGGGTGTTAAGCATATCCCAGTTTAGGTCACCTAAAAGAACAAACATGCCCCGATGAATTGATGCTGTTTTGAGGGCAAAGAGCAACTCAATAATGTTTTGTCCACTCAGTATATATACATACCATATATTTCAAATAAATGTTAATATAATCCACCTTTTCTTTCATAATAGTAGAAACAACTGTTATTAATAAATAATAGACTCTTCCACCTGTAATATTTGTGTTGTGGAGAAATTACCAGGCAGGAGACGGGAGTACAGTTAGTTTTCGTTTAGTCAAAACCCCTCGTGCTCTACAGTTCCCGGCACCCCAGTGCGCATGTGCATTTCCTATTAGGTGTAGTAACGTAACACAGCCGTAATGCATTACTGCTTAGTAACAGCACAGAAACTAATATAAACAGATGTAGATCCCAGATAATACACTCCTCCCCCATAGTGTTTAACTCCCAGAGAACAAGGTAAATATGTTAGGTAACTACTAATGCAATATCTGAACAATGCATTCTTAAAACTTTTTCAACTACTGGGTTGAAGCAGACTTTTCACATCAGCATGGCGAATCGTTTGGACAACCTCCTGCGGTCCCGACGAAGACCTGTGCGGAATCCGGAGCCCATGGCTACACCTGCTCCGTGGTGGGCTCTGCACATTTGCCCAAGGCAGAGCATAGGAGAAGGAGGAATCTGGGCCTCTGCTCCCATTGTGGGGAATGGGGTCATTTCTTCCCAACCTACCCTCTATCCACTAATATGCAAGGAGGTGACAAGCCAGGGAATTATCCTGCTCCAACCCAGGTAGGATGCAAGATCTGCCCTCCTTTTCTATCAACTCAACCAGTGTGTTTTCCCATTAAATTCCCTGAATACCCTAGCCACTCACTCCTGTTAGCTCTGATTGATTCCGGAGCTGCCAGGAGTCTGTTCGATAGTGAGCTGGCCACAGCATTACGCATTCCTTTGGTTCCCCTAAAGTCACCCATTCCGGTTCGAGCCCTGGATAATCGTCCAATAGGGACAGGGCTTGTACATCACATCCCTGTTTCTCTGCTGACCCATGACACTCATTTAGAACAGATTACCTTTTTGATTATAGAAACCCCCCACGCACCCCGTTGTTTTAGGTCTCCCCTGGTTGAGTTGGCATAACCCTGTTAATTCCTGGTCCTAGAGGAGACTGCTGGGTTGGTCGCAGGAGTGTTGAGGGAGGTGTCTCGCAGTGTCTGTCAACACGACTACGGTGGAAAGTCCGGACTACGCCCCTGAAGTGGAGTTACCAGAGGAATACCAGGACATGCACCGGGTTTTCTCTAAGACCCATGCTACACGCCTGCCTCCTGGGATTGTGCCATTGACCTGCTGTCTGACACAGCCCCCATGAGAGGACACGTCTATCCCCTCTCCAATTCGGTGACCGAGGCCATGGAGAACTACGTACAGGAGAGCCTCCAGCAGGGTTTTATCCGCCCCTCTACGTCACCAGCCTCCTCTAGCTTATTTTTTGTTAAAAAGAAAGATGGGGGACTGCGCCCCTGCATTGATTATCGAACTCTGAATAAAGACACCGTCAAGTTCAGCTGTCCTTTACCCCACATCCCAACCATCATCGAACAAATGCACAGGTAGCAGTAATTCACAAACTGGACTTGAGGATCACCTACAATCTGGTGCGCATTCGTGCAGGCGACGAATGGAAAACGGCCTTTTCCATGACCACGGGCCCTTACGAGTATCTCATAATGCCTTTGGGCCTGTCTAATGCTCCTTTAGTCTTCTATGCCTTTGTTAACAAGGTGTTTTGGGACATGCTGGGACGGGCGTAGTGGTTTATATAGATGACATTTTGATCTATTCTGCTGACCGCACCCAGCATGTCTCATTAGTCAGGTCTGTGCTGGGAAGACTGTTAGAGCATGATCTATATGTTAAACAAGAGAAGTGTTTGTTTTTTCAGTGGTACGTGCCATTTTTTCCCCCTCCCAGGGGAACACCACCATTCTCGTCGTTGTGGACCGGTTTTCCAAAGCTTGTCGCCTCGTTCCTCTGCCTGGGCTCTCGTCGACCATGCAAACCGCGGAGGCTCTTTTACGAACGTCTTCCAGCACGATGGGATCCCGGAGGACATTGTGTCAGACCATGGCCCTCAGTTCACCTCACGCGTATGGAAAGCATTCATTGAACGCCTTGGGTCACGGTCAGTCTCATCTCTGGGTTCCGTCATCAAGCTAATCGGCAGGTGGAGAGGGTCAATCAGGAGGTGGGCAGGTTCCTGAGTGTTGGGGTATCAGCCGGACCTGGTACTTTGGCATCCAAGCCAGATCGAGGCCCCTGCGGTGGACGAGTGGTTTCAGGGGGCGCTGAGGAGACCTGAGTGGTTTCGGTGCGCGGATCCCCATGGTACTGCTACTCATTCCGTGCACCAGCTCTGGAGGTTTACGTCACCGGCCTTCAAGGAGTCACTGAACTGGACTCATTACCACCAACCCTAACCTGTCTTGTCTCATTACACACACCTGGTTCCATTCCCCCTGATTAGTATGTTATATATGTGCCCTCTGTTCCCCCTTGTCCTTGTCGGTTTTTGTTACCATGTCCGTTGGTCTTGTGAGTACCTGTGCTGTTGTATCGGCTTCCATGCTACGTGTTATTGTGCACTTGTTTTACGGGTCTCATCCCGTCTATTATTTAGAGGTTTACACCTCGCTCTTTTGTTTGGGTGGAGTAAAGAAAACCCCCTATTAAGTATTCCTGCACCTGTCTCCAATCATTAGACAATGTGACAGCAGCAGAGCAGGGCAGAGGAAGAAAGAACGTTTATAGAAAGTTCCCAGAATTTTGCAACCTTAGTCACATCCCTTCAATAGAGTTCCCGACACTTGTAGAATCTATGCCAAGGTGTATTTGAGCTGTTTTGGTGGTTGTGGTGGCCCAACGCCCTACTAAGACACTTCATGTTGGTGTTTGCTTTCTTTTGGCAGTTACCTATAGTTTCAGTCACTTGCGAATTCAAGGAAAGTTGGTGGGTGCACTGTTCAGATGCTGGAATTATATGGGATGGACGTGCGAAGCTAACCTACTTTTTCAAGTGATTTGTTTGACAATAATTGGTTGTGTTCATGGCACATTAAAATGTAATACATTTTTACAGTTAAATTACATGTCTTTACTATAAAACCCATTGGGGAGGGCTCAGACTGGCCTCTGCCTGGGTCCTCCAAATCACTAAATCCGCCCCTGGTGATACATGGAGAATGGGTCTGGAAAATGGTTTAGATGTTATGTTTTTAGGTTGAGCTGATCACTGCACATAACAACTTGATAATATTCTGCTTGGGACCACCTTCTTCAATAGCTCATAGAGCAGGTTACAATACTATAGGTGGTGCAATGATGCTATTAATCTAAACATATCAACAGGTTAATTGCTGACATTTTGCATTTCCCAGGGCTGAGCTTATAAGACTGGCTCGTCCCCTAGGGCTAACACTGTTTGTCATCTTCGTCATCCTCTTCATCACCACCCCTCTCTGTTCTCTCCATCCAAGCATTGCGAGCTCACCGGCCCAGAAAGCCTTTCACCCGTACAAGCACTGGCACAATAGATCTGCCCTCGCTCCAGTGGTGGTACTGTAGGGGAATGTCGATGACAATGTGGTTGGCTGGATGCTCGAGGAGGGGACGTGTTTGGTAAGGGGGGGTGCATCGATCATCCTTCAACCTCGCCTCCACCACTCTTACACTCTCTCACACATTCAGTCACTCACCTCTCAACGGTAACCTTCACAGCTACCTCCAGCCAATAACACAATAACCCTGCATCTTGGATGGAGTGTACTATAGAATGAAATAATAATAATAATATATGCCATTTAGCAGACGCTTTTATCCAAAGCGACTTACAGTCATGTGTGCATACATTCTACGTATGGGTGGTCCCGGGAATCGAACCCACTACCCTGGCGTTACAAGCGCCATGCTCTACCAACTGTGCTACAGAAGGACCATGTATGAAATATACACTCCCCTACATATTTATTTGATCAGTGAAGCTAAAATGTTTCATTTGGCTTTATACTCCAGCATCTTGGATTTGAGATCAAATGTTTTTTGAGGCAATAGCACAGAATATATGTATTTTCATACATATATGTTTTAGCATTTAGAAATGAAAGCACTTTATGTATCTAGTCCCCCCAATTTGAAGGTGTCATAAGTATTTGGACAAATTCACTTATGGTATATTCAATTTGGTCAAAAGTTTAGTATTTGGTCCCATGTTCCTGGTACACAGTGACTACTAGTGACACTACAAACTTGTTGGACACATTTGCAACTTGATTTGGTTGTATTTCAGATTATGTTGGGCCCAATAGAAACAAATGGTAAATAATGTATTGTGTAATTTTGGAGTCATCTTTATTGTAAATAACAATATAATATGTTTCGGAACATTTCTATATTAATGTGGATGCTGCCATGATCATGGATAATCATTAATGAATCGTGAATAATGATGAGCGAGTAAGTTACAGAGGCAAAAATATCATACCCCCAAAAACATGCTAACCACCCCTGTTATTGGTAATGGTGAGAGGTTAGCATGTTTTGGGGGTATCGTCTTCGTGCGTCTGTAACTTTCTCAATATTCACAGAAAAACAAATATGTAATACAGATATGTATGAAAATATCCTCCAATAGAAGGTGACATTCTATGCTGTCAACTCATATAAAATATTTGATCTTAAACCAAAATGCTGGAGTACAGAGCCAAATTAAGAGTTTTAGCTTCACTATCCACATAAATCTGTAGGGGAGTATAGGTTTCTTTGGGCACTAGAGGTTAGAATAGGGGTATAGTAGTGCATGTGGAGAACATGATGGATGTCAAGCCAGTGGATACACAAATACTGCAATGTACAGTGAACCCAGCCTGATCCAATATACTGACTAACATTTCATTCATTAATTAACCTCTTATGCTCTATATACACTGCTCAAAAAAATAAAGGGAACACTTAAACAACACAATGTAACTCCAAGTCAATAACACTTCTGTTAAATCAAACGGTCCACTTAGGAAGCAACACTGATTGACAATACATTTCACATGCTGTTGTGGAAATGGAATAGACAACAGGTGGAAATTATAGGCAATTAGCAAGACACCCCCAATAAAGGAGTGGTTCTGCAGGTGATAACCACAGACCACTTCTCAGTTCCTATGCCTCCTGGCCGATGTTTTGGTCACTTTTGAATGCCGGTGGTGCTTTCACTCTAGTGGTAGCATGAGACGGAGTCTACAACCCACACAAGTGGCTCAGGTAGTGCAGCTCATCCAGGATGGCACATCAATGTGAGCTGTGGCAAGAAGGTTTGCTGTGTCTGTCAGCGTAGTGTCCAGAGCATGGAGGCGCTACCATGCCAGTACATCAGAAGACGTAGAGGAGGCCGTAGGAGGGCAACAACCCAGCAGCAGGACCGCTACCTCCGCCTTTGTGCAAGGAGGAACAGGAGGAGCACTGCCAGAGCCCTGCAAAATGACCTCCAGCAGGCCACAAATGTGCATGTGTCTGCTCAAACGGTCAGAAACAGACTCCATGAGGGTGGTATGAGGGCCCGACGTCCACAGGTGGGGGTTGTGCTTACAGCCCAACACCGTGCAGGACGTTTGGCATTTGCCAGAGAGCACCAAGATTGGCAAATTCGCCACTGACGCCCTGTGCTCTTCACAGATGAATGCAGGTTCACACTGAGCACGTGACAGATGTGACAGTCTGGAGACGCCGTGGAGGAGAACGTTCTGCTGCCTGCAACATCCTCCAGCATGACCGATTTGGCGGTGGGTCAGTCATGGTGTGGGGTGGCATTTCTTTGGGGGGGCCGCACAGCCCTCCATGTGCTCGCCAGAGGTAGCCTGACTGCCATTAGGTACCGAGATGAGATCCTCAGACCCCTTGTGAGACCATATGCTGGTGCGGTTGGCCCTGGGCTCCTCCTAATGCAAGACAATGCTAGACCTCATGTGGCTGGAGTGTGTCAGCAGTTCCTGCAAGAGAAAGGCATTGATGCTATGGACTGGCCCGCCCGTTCCCCAGACCTGAATCCAATTGAGCACATCTGGAACATCATGTCTCGCTCCATCCACCAACGCCACGTTGCACCACAGACTGTCCAGGAGTTGGCGGATGCTTTAGTCCAGGTCTGGGAGGAGATCCCTCAGGAGACCTTCCGCCACCTCATCAGGAGCATGCCCAGGCATTGTAGGGAGGTCATACAGGCACGTGGAGGCCACACACACTACTGAGCCTCATTTTGACTTGTTTTAAGGACATCACATCAAAGTTGGATCAGCCTGTAGTGTGGTTTTCCACTTTAATTTTGAGTGTGAATCCAAATCCAGACCTCCATGGTTGATTTGATTTCCATTGATAATTTTGATAATTGATCATTTTTGTGTGATTTTGTTGTCAGCACATTCAACTATGTAAAGAAAAAAGTATTTAATAAGAATATTTAATTCATTCAGATGTAGGATGTGTTATTTTAGTGTTCCCTTTATTTTTTTGAGCAGTAGGAGCTAGGCCATATACCATAGGCATCAGTGCATCTCCATGATAGAGACTACTGTCCATCTAAACCAATGAGCAACATCATCGTGGGCTTCCTGATTTGCATTTTACCCATGATTGCCCACAAGTCAGCAACATCGCAGTCAATATTGTCGCACCAATGTCAGTGTTAACACAGAACAGAGTGAGATAATGTGGGAATCAGCCCTATCTCTTTTGTTTCACCATTCAGACAGCACCAGTATGATCAGACTATGGATTTGACTCCCTTATCAATCAAAGTGTGCTGCTCCCCAGTACTTGGCCTCCTTCACATACAGCGGCGAAGCCGCCGCCAATCAACTGACCAAATCTGGTGTTTCCATGGCGATGTGGATGGTAGGAGATGAGTCGTGGTCTTTATGGATGAGGACAGACTTGGGGGGTGGGCTGTGTTTGCGCGTGTGTGGAGCAGTGTGGGTGGATGAATGTCTGTCACCATGTGAACTGGATTGTGTTGCATGCTGATGTGTGTGTGTGTGCGTGTATGTGTGTGCGTGTGCGTGTGCGTGTGCGTGTGCGTGTGTGTGTGTGTGTGTGTGTGTGTGTGTGTGTGTGTGTGTGTGTGTGTGTGTGTGTGTGTGTGTGTGTGTGTGTGTGTGTGTGTGTGTATGCGTGTGCCTGTGTGTGTGTGCGTGAATGCTTCTGTAACAGATGTGAAACAGCTAGCTTAGATAGCGGTGGTGCGCGCTAAATAGCGTTTCAATCGATGACGTCACTTGCTCTGAGACCTTGAAGTAGTAGTTCCCCTTGCCCTGCAAGGGCCGCGGCTTTTGTGGAGCGATGGGTAATGATGCTTTGTGGGTGACTGTTGTTGATGTGTGCAGAGGGTCCCTGGTTCGCGCCCGGGTATGGGCGAAGGGATGGTCTAAAGTTATACTGTTACACGTGTGTGTGTGTGGGTGTGCAGGCTCATGAGGATCAGACACATGGCTGAGTGCAGACTGTGATTCTGGCGTGCCATGCAGAGGGTGTTTTGGTCTACCTATGTGGGATCAATGAGGGAGAAATAATTAGATAACTATAGGCGGTGTTTGTGGAAAAAAATTAAGAGAAATGTACTGGAAGATGTATTGTTGTTGCTATCTCTAAGATCATACTAACAGCCCTACAGAACACACACACACTCAGCCCCCCTCTTCCATCTGCTCTTAGTCCATCTTGACAGGACAGGAAATAAGGAATGGCAGATAGAGAGGCTTGTCACGCATGCTTCTCTCTCTCTTTCTCTCCCTCACTTCCTCTCTCCTTCTCACCCCTCCCTTCAGATGGACCTGCAGTGACTCCCTATGGGATACATTAGGACAGGATGGATCAGAGATCCCCTGGGCTGGCATGCTGATCAGTGCTCCGGGGGGATTAATGTGCCGGTAGATTGGGGGTGTGATGCCTCTGATCAAGTTGGACGTAGGCACTCCGCAGAGACCTCCTTCTAAAGGTCAGGTTCAGCCGGCCGCTGTTTGGCCATGTGTGAGAGGGAAAGAGTGTGTTACCGGTGTTAAACTGTCGGGTGTGTTTGTTGGTGTGTGTCTGCGTGTGAATTTGGTGAACGCTAAGATATATTTTTTTACGTCTGCATGTTTATCATACATTATTTTTTGCATATATAGGGTCAACATCCACTGTTACAAAAGGAACAATCAAAAAGCATTTCACTAGCAGATCACTCCTAAAATCACACTCCATAAGCAAGGGATTCTAGGCATGAGATGTGACTAGCAAGATCTCACCCACATCAACCAATCATTGACTCAGCCGGCCAGACTCTCTCCTTAGCGATGACAGAGCGTCCTCGTTAAGCAACCCTCAACAATAGCATGAAAACTAAGATGTAAAACTGCCCACTATCACCACACACACACATCCTGTGGCAAAGAGTCCATGTCTCCTGATCTCCTTTCTTTTTCCATGTCTGCCCAACCACTCTCTATAAATAAGTAAGGTGCTGTTTCCAAGGTAACGTCACCATGGAGAATTGTCCATCTGAAATCATGCTGTAGAGAGAACCATGGAGCAGTGGTCGAGCTAGCATAGTATGGGCTCCGTTTTATATAAACAGACCCTCATCACCAGCACCATGATCCTCTGCCCTCATTAACCACCATGATCTTCAGCCTTCATCAACCACCATGATCCTCTGCCCTCATTAACCACCATGATCCTCAGCCCTCATCAACCCACCATGATCCTCAGCCCTCATCAACACACCATGATCTTCAGCCCTCATCAACTCACCATGATCTTCAGCCCTCATCAACCCACCATGATCCTCAGCCCTCATCAACCCACCATGATCCTCAGCCCTCATCAACCCACCATGATCCTCTGCCCTCATCAACCCACCATGATCCTCAGCCCTCATCAACCCACCATGATCCTCAGCCCTCATCAACCCACCATGATCCTCAGCCCTCATCAACCCACCATGATCTTCAGCCCTCATCAACCCACCATGATCTTCAGCCCTCATCAACCCACCATGATCCTCAGCCCTCATCAACCCACCATGATCCTCAGCCCTCATCAACCCACCATGATCCTCTGCCCTCATCAACCCACCATGATCCTCAGCCCTCATCAACCCACCGTGATCCTCAGCCATCATCAACCACCATGATCTTCAGCCCTCATTAACCCACCATGATCCTCTGCCCTCTTTAACCACCATGATCTTCAGCCCTCATTAACCACCATGATCCTCTGCCCTCATTAACCACCATGATCTTCAGCCCTCATCAACCCACCATGATCCTCTGTCCTCATTAACCACCATGATCTTCAGCCCTCATCAACCCACCATGATCCTCAGCCCTCATCAACCCACATTATTCACTATTTCATCAATTATAGCCCTCAACATTTTTCTTAGTATTTCTGTGAGCTCAGGCAGTTCCACTATGACCCTCAGCCCTCATAAACCATGATCCTCAGCCCTCATCAACCCACCATGATCCTGCCCTCATCAACCCACCATGATGTGTGTGTGTGTCATCAACCCACCATGTGTGTGTGTGTGTGTGTGTGTGTGTGTGTGTGTGTGTGTGTGTGTGTGTGTGTGTGTGTGTGTGTGTGTGTGTGTGTGTGCTGATCAGAAACCAAATAGAAGGCCAGCAGTGAGCTAAATGGAACTTTGCTACCCTCTAGTGGTGAGAGCAGACACTGACATGTTTAGGGTAGATTCTACATAGCAGCAAGGCGGAGAGGGGTAATTACCCATCATCACACACTAGTAAAGCCAAATTCAGTGTTTGCTTGTTAGGTTACAGTGCAACATTACAGTTGAGGTGTTTTCCTAAGCAACATTACAGTTTAGGTGTTTTCCTAAGCAACATTACAGTTGAGATGTTTTCCCAAGCAACATTACAGTTGATGTGTTTTCCTAAGCAACATTACATGATCCTGTTTCATAACCAACATTACAGTTGAGATGTTTTCCCCTCATCAACCCACCAGTTGATCTGTTTTCAGCCCTCATCAACATTACAGTTGATCCTGTTTTCACCATAGCAACATTACAGTTGAGGTGTTTTCATAAGCAACATTACAGTTGAGGTGTTTTCCCAAGCAACATTACAGTTGATGTTTTTCCCTCATCAACATTACAGTGAGATGTTTTCCCAAGCAACATTACAGTTAAACCCACCATGATTTCCCCTCATCAACATTACAGTGATGTGCCCTCATCAACCAACATGACAGTTGATGTGATTCAGCCCTCATAACCCACCATTACATCCTGAGGTGTTTTCATCAACCAACATTGACTTCAGCCCTGATGTGTTTTCATCATCAACATTACAGTTGATTCACTATTTCCTAATTATAGCAACATTTTCTTAGTATTTCTGTGAGGTGTTTTCCACTAAGACCCTCATTACAGTTGATGTGTTTTCATGTGTGTTACAGTTGATGTGTTTTCATAAGCAACATTACAGTGTGATGTGTTTGTCCTAAGTGTGTGTTACAGTTGATGTGTTTTCATAAGCAACATTACAGTTGATGTGTTTTCATAAGCAACATTACCAGTTGAGGTGTTTTCTACCCTAGTGGTGAGCAACAACATTACAGTTGAGGTGTTTTACCCATAATCAACATTACAGTTGATGTGTTTTCAGGTTAAGCAACATTACAGTTGAGGTGTTTTCCTAAGCAACATTACAGTTTAGGTGTTTTCCTAAGCAACATTACAGTTGAGATGTTTTCATAAGCAACATTACAGTTGATGTTTTTCCTAAGCAACATTACAGTTGAGGTGTTTTCATAAGCAACATTACAGTTGAGATGTTTTCCCAAGCAACATTACAGTTGAGGTGTTTTCATAAGCAACATTACAGTTGAGGTGTTTTCATAAGCAACATTACAGTTGAGGTGTTTTCATAAGCAACATTACAGTTGAGGTGTTTTCCTAAGCAACATTACAGTTGAGATGTTTTCCCAAGCAACATTACAGTTGAGGTGTTTTCCTAAGCAACATTACAGTTGATGTGTTTTCATAAGCAACATTACAGTTGATGTGTTTTCATAAGCAACATTACAGTTGAGGTGTTTTCATAAGCAACATTACAGTTGATGTGTTTTCATAAGCAACATTACAGTTGATGTGTTTTCCTAAGCAACATTACAGTTGAGGTGTTTTCATAAGCAACATTACAGTTGATGTGTTTTCATAAGCAACATTACAGTTGAGATGTTTTCCCAAGCAACATTACAGTTGAGGTGTTTTCATAAGCAACATTACAGTTGAGGTGTTTTCATAAGCAACATTACAGTTGAGGTGTTTTCATAAGCAACATTACAGTTGAGGTGTTTTCATAAGCAACATTACAGTTGAGGTGTTTTCATAAGCAACATTACAGTTGAGGTGTTTTCATAAGCAACATTACAGTTGAGGTGTTTTCATAAGCAACATTACAGTTGAGGTGTTTTCATAAGCAACATTACAGTTGAGGTGTTTTCATAAGCAACATTACAGTTGAGGTGTTTTCATAAACAACATTACAGTTGAGGTGTTTTCCCAAGCTGTGGTATTTCTGTTAGAGGGATGTAGTGTGCATGTGAAAGGAGACAGTCTGCAGTCTGCTTGGCACCCTGCAGGAGGTGATGAGCCTGTCTCTCTGAGTTCCCTTTCAGTAGTGCCAGTGGGCTTTTCAAACACAGGGCTGTCACTGAGTGTGAGGTAACACCTACCTCTGGTCTCCCTTCAGGTGGGAGTGAGACATTCACACGCGCATGCAGACACACAGACACAGACGGACGGACGGACAGACACACTGGTTTTACCACACACACCACTGTCATCTCTAATTACAATGTATTTCCCCCTAAAACCTGACTAAACCAATCCAATTTCAATCTGAAAGATGGAATAAAGAGGATTCTCAATCATGGGAGATTTTTAATGGCAGAGAAATATGGAGAACGTGGTAGAGATATATATTGGGCTTCTGAGCAGCGCAGCGGTCTAAGGCATTGCATCTCAGTGCTAAAGGCATCACTACAGGCCCCGGTTCGATTCCAGGCTGTATCACAACCGGCCGTGATTGGGAGTCCCATAGGGCAGCACACAATTGGCCCAGCGCTGTCCAGGTTAGGGTTTGGCTGGGGTAGGCCTTCCTTGTAAATAAGAATTTGTTCTTAACTGACCCGCCTAGTTAAATAAATAAATATGATTAAAGTTGACATCTGGGGGATAGGGGGTCTCTCTCTACCCTCTTCTCTCTCTCTCACTGTCAGAACAGCACTCCCATGTGGGCCTTGTCAGGAAAGGTCAACAGTTAAACTATTGAGGAGTTAGGGAAGGGCCATACTGAACCATCGCAAGATCTCCTTTGGAGAGACTTCTCAGGTGTCGTCATTAGAATCATGACAGCCACGTCTGTTGAGAGGATTGAGCCAGGTGCCTGCTAATGTGAATATAATGCCCTTCCTTTCCCAGACCCCCTACCCAGCTACACACAGAGTATTAATACCACAACAAATAATCAAAGAGACAAATTAAATCATCATGATTAGTCCATCAACACTAATTATCTAATTTGGTTCCTGTTGGTACACTAAAAGCAAATCATGGAAATTTGGTCTGGAGGAGAAAGAGAGGATTATGGGGGATTCCAATATACACTGTAGCTACTATATCTGCATGGTGATATGACTCTGACTCTGACAGTAACAAAGCCATACATGCTGCACCACTGTCAGATGGTCTTCATTAGGTGCATACTGATATAGATCCATTTCATATGGATATGCATATGCATTTTTATGAGAGCAAAAATACTATGCGGTATGTGTGATCAAACCCTCTCCTGCTGCTGAGTGGCTGTCACCTCACAAAGGGAAAGAACAAGCCGTCTCTCCTTTGTGATCAACATCACCTTGTTTTCAATCTCAATGGCAGGCAGGTACTTGAAAACGGTGTAAATTGCTACATGCATGACAGGTGAGATAGGCACGTTTCCAAGGGGACAAGTGTCAGTTGGCATGGGGATAAGACTCTAGTCCATCACACTGACTTCAATATGTCACATGTCACATGACCTGTACATCAGACAGCCAAGATGTGGGGCGAAACAAGGGGAGATCACTCTCTATTGTCATTTGATATTGTCGCTATACTTCAAGGGGGTTCCAATAACGTTCGCTTCATATGAGGAATATTCCCTAAGACTCCTTTCCAATGTTATATCCTCCCTTTCTATGAGATGAAGGAAAGAAAATGAAGCTTTCTTTTCCGAATGAAAAACACTGGGCATGTAAAAATCTAAATCGAATCCAGATACCTCAACCTGATTCCTTGAATCCTTTGTAGAATTTGGGGAACCCAAACAAAGAGGATAATGAACCGTCTGCATGAGCTTTACCTAAACCGTATGGACCCCTTCAGAAGATATAACTGCAAATGGGATATGGTCCCCTGTCAAGTATATCTACGGGCTTGTTCTAAGCTCCACACAGGGACATTCTTTGGGATATTGGCTTGCTTAATACTCAATCCCAGCCTGGTCTGAGGAAATTGAGAAATGATATTGCGATAGATCACCTGTCAAATGATGACAGAAGTAGGTGAAAGTGCTCCGAGCGTTCTTTGAAAGCATCATTTTTTGACTTCGGGTTAACCGATACAAAGTTTACATGCCACATATTATTGATTCATCAGGGGAATTCCAGAGGTCATTTACACTTATTCCTGAATAACCACATTATGGGGTGGGCAACATAGCCAAAATATCATATCATGTTATTTTTTATGTCCGTATTTAACAGTATTTAATGTTTTTGAATGATACAAGTTTTAAATATATTTTATGACCCTAGGGTGGCAACAAATGGATTCTAAGTGGTTATAATGGGCTTTCTCCATTCTGATTAGGCTATTTATACTCAACCAAACCAGGAACAAATTGACAGTGATGAAGTCCACTTTGTAAAACTTTTAATTTATTTATCACTGTATCAACATATCGTTACAGTATTGTAAAAATCCATATCGGTATACCAGTATTCTAGATATATCGCCCAGCTCTAACCACATTATTGACCATAATTCTGGACGGGTCAATGGACCTGAGACAATGAGATGGTGAAACAATCACCTTTTTTTTACTGAAAAAGTACACAAAAGCTAGCATAGAATTGATGTGTGTGGTTTACCTTGCCATGGAGGGGACACACAAACATGGCCTAAAAGCCACCCCAGTTCTCTCTAGCAGACACTACAGGAAAAGACAGACTGAGCCTCTGCAGGCCAAGCCTCCCTGAACCGCCTGCTATGAAA
The DNA here is from genome assembly GCF_023373465.1 of Oncorhynchus keta. Lineage (NCBI taxonomy): Eukaryota > Metazoa > Chordata > Actinopteri > Salmoniformes > Salmonidae > Oncorhynchus > Oncorhynchus keta. The sequence continues at coordinate 22,396,169 of NC_068452.1, forward strand.
GTGTTTTCTGTCAGTGGGAGAAAGCATGCTGCACCACTTATTCTCTGAAACAAGAGAGAAACATAATACTATTATTTTGTAGGTAGTGCCACACTGTGACTAAGACGTGTAATTGCAGCCTAGGAAAATCTGCCTCAGGTGCTCTTGACGTTCCTTTGTGATTTATGTAACTCAAAAACACTAATGTTAGCCTAAAAACATTAAAGGTGAACCCTTGTTGAATATGATCTCTGTTCCAAGGTAATGAATAGGTTCTTACTGTGATGGAATTGTGAAACTGATGTTTCAGTAACTAAGCCTATTTTAACCCAGTGTTTCAGTAACTAAGCCTATTTTAGCCCAGTGTTTCCGTATCTAAGCCTATTTTAGCCTAGTGTTTCAGTAACTAAGCATCTATTTGATATTTTCATGAAATAAATATACAAGAGATTTGTAATAGAGATCTCTTTATTATAGTGCATTTCTCAGATGTTACAAGATGGGTTAAAAACAAGCTAAAAACAAAGGGAAATCCTTAAGTAAAAGAAAACACATAAGCACACACACCTTGTGTCATTTGCACAGAAAATGATCTCAAAATGAAAGCTTCACATCTGAACAAGGGTAGCTAAATGAAATTGTCAATAAATGTTCATCCAGAAGTTCATATAAACTTGAATTACTTGCCGGAAGTGACGCTCATCATTCAATTCAATGGATTTTCCTTTTAGCACTAAACTCTACAATATCATTACAGGAAAAAGGCCAAAAATTAGATTAGAGTTATTCATTTGTTGAAAACATTTTCTGGAACAATTCATAAAAGAAAAAGAAGAAAAGATCTAATTGTCCAGTTGTACACAGATACAAGGGTAAAGGTCAGTCCTTCCCTCAAGAGGTCAGTGTGGGGCTGGGACCTTAGGGTCATCTTCAATCAGCAGGGGGTGTGTACAGTACAGTGTACTAAGGGTTTCTCAACTAAATTTGGAATACATGGGATGTACAGAAAACCATTGTTAGTTAACGTGTGCATTTTGAAGCAGTGTGTTGATGTGGAGAACAGCCGCGGCTTAATTTGCACATGGTAACTGTCTGCTGGTGTAGTTGCTATGGCGATGCTGATGGGAGAGCGTTGTCAATGAGAGCATTGCTGATGTGAGCAGAAAGCTCAAGCTTTCCCCCCACTGCTTGTTGTAAATAGGTTGATGAGGCAACCTTCCATGGTCTAGTTACAGTACTATTGTATTATAGTGCAAGCTGGTCATGTTTCACATGGAGCGAAGGGGAAGATGTGACTCTACCTGTGCAGCAGAACCGGGATAACTAACCCTGACGCATTTAATTTTTTTTTTTTTTTTTTTAACCTTTATTTAACCAGGCAAGTCAGTTAAGAACACATTCTTACTTTCAATGACGGCCTAGGAACAGTGGGTTAACTGCCTGTTCAGGGGCAGAACGACAGATTTGTACCTTGTCAGCTCGGGGTTTGAACTCGCAACCTTCTGGTTACTAGTCCAACGCTCTAACCACTAGGCTACGCTGCCGTCCCTTCTGGGTGTGTAGGGTGTGTGTTCACAAAGGTAAAGCGTAATGCATTTTGAATGCCATGAGAGCTTGATAACAACATAGCACTATGAGGAATTGGAGAAGAGTGCCGTGTTAGCTCAGCTGAAAGCCAGTGGCGGCTGACGGAAGGCGCTAAAGGAGGGGCTTAATGTAATGTCTGGAATGGAATCAATGGAACGCTATCAAACATATCAAAACCACATTTGACTCAGTTCCAATTATGCCATTCCAGTCATTACAATGAGCCCATCCTCCTACAGCTCCTCCCACCAACCTCCTCTGCTGGAAGTGACCCATCAGGACCACCCCATGCCCTGCAGGAAAGCCCAACTCTGCAGCAAACATCCTAAAAGCTAACCCAAACACAACCAGCCCTTCATAAGTCACACCCAAAGGATCCTAAAGCATTTTGATTGAAAGACTGCACACCTGGCTCCTCAGCTCATGCTCGACCAAGGGAACCAGGTCATCTGTACAAAAAATAACAATGTAAATAAAATATAATAAAAAGGAAAAAAGTAGACAACAGAAAATGTAATGAGAAGAAAGCCAGAGTGGGAGCAACTCTCAAAAGGCCTCGCTGTTCCAGTAGACAGGAACTGTGCTGAAAACACCCAACTAATCCCATGTACACTAGCAGAGCTGTGGCTAGCTACACTCAACTACACTGACCCTCTGCCTAGCATAGGTAGTATAGTACTACACAAACACACACACAATTTATTGCGTTTTCCATACCCGGCAGTAAGGATCTTTCACTCAATCAAAACATTATCAATGATCTCACGAGGCCCTGTGAAAGGAACATCATTTAGTGGTGTTAGCCACCAATAAAGATGCAGCGTGATAGAGGCCATCACTTCTGATCCTAGAGGGCAGCAACCGGTCACCATGGTTACCTTTTGGAACAACAACTTTGTGACATGGAGCCAGCAGACAAGTATTGCTCCATTCTAATAAACTGAAAACAATAGTAACAAGTCATTTCAGTCAGTAATGTCTACCAAACAGCTGACCCTAAAGTCCTGCAGGTCTTATCAAGCACCACCATCATTCAGGCTAAGGTGGAAACGAGTGGACGAGGGGCATGGTGACATCACTAATATGTTGTGCTTCAATTGATGTTTGAGGGTTAGGACAGCGACTGAATGCTAGCTAATAATTTATTAGCTAGTGTTCCCAAGACAGCCAGAACAATGCAGTTGGGCATACTAGAACAAAACAGCATGATTTTCCAAAGAATGCAAAGAAGGATCTAGGATGGAAAAGCTATTTTTATTGGTCTTTTTTCCAACCTGATACAGGTTACATTGAGATGTATTTCATGGTGTGGGGTCTCAAACCAACAGTTTAACAAGAGTGTCTGACAGATCGCAACACTAGTGGATGTAAAATCAAAGTTGTTTTTTTAATCTATAAACTTTATTCATTTTTCAGATTACACATAAGACTTAGCATCCCGGGTCTTTCTTTGCCTTGTGAAAACCAGGGTGTCTTAAGAGCCACTGCGGGTGGGGCAGGAGGGGAGGGATGGGGCGGCGCGCTGGAGTTAGCCATGCTGTCATTTCCACGGGTGAGTGTGACTGTTGAAGGCACAGCAGGGCTGCTCCCACTCCCGGCTCACACACATGCACCCACACATACATACACATTAAGATCCACACAAACACTTGCACTCTCACACACACGCGTATGTGGGGTATCACTGGTCAAAGCCCCAATGGTTGGAGGGGGTGGAGAGAGAGACGGGAGGAGAGAGGGGCTGGGACCAGCGCTGTCGCCCATAACACACTGCACAGACGAAGACGCAGACAGACGGCGGAATGGTGGATCATTTTGCGTTCTTTAGCTGGTTGGAGAGCCAGTCGAGGCCCTCGTAGAGCCCGTCCCCGCTGGTAGCGCAAGTGGCCTGGATGTACCAGTTACGCTGGCGCAGGGAGTGCAGGCCCAGCTTGTCTGTGATCTCCGCTGCGTTCATAGCGTTGGGGAGGTCCTGAAGAGTGGAGAGAAAAGGGTTAACCCAGGAAAACATGCGTCTGCAACAGACCTTCACAAGCCATCTTAGTATTAGAGGTCGACCGATTAAATAGGGACGATTTCATGTTTTCATAATCGGTACTCTGCCTTTTTGGACCCCGATTATGGCCGATTACATTGCAATCCACGAGGAAACTGCGTGACAGGCTGACCACCTCTTACACGAGAGCAGCATCAAAAGGACCTTATGGCTGCAAGGAGCCAAGGTAAGTTGCTAGCTAGCATTAAACTTGTCTTATAAAAACAATCAATCTTAACCTAGTAGACTAGTGATTATGTGAACTCGCTTGTCCTGCGTTGCATATAATCAATGCAGTGCCTGTTAATTTATCATCGAATCACAGCCTACTTCAACTTTGCCTAACGGGTGACGATTTAAAGCACATTAGCAAAAAAGCACTATTGTTGCACAAATGTACCAAACCATAAACATCAATGCCTTTCTTAAAATCAATACACAGAAGTATATATTTTTTTACTTGCCTATTTAGTTAAAAGAAATTCATGTTAGCAGGCAATATTAACTAGAGAACTTGTGTCACTTCTCGTGCATTCAGTGCTAACAGTTTGAGCCGCCTGGCTCGTTGCGAACTAATTTGCCAAAATGTTGCATAATTATGACATAACATTGACGGTTGTGCAATGTAACAGCAATATTTAGACTTAGGGTTGCCACCCGTTCGATAAAATACAGAACGGTTCCGTGTTTCGCTGAAAGAATAAACGTTTTGTTTTCGAAATTATACTTTCCGGATTTTACAATATTCATGACCAAAGGCTCATATTTGTGTTTATTATATTATAATTAAGACTATGATTTGATAGAGTAGTCTGACTGAGTAGTGGTAGGCAGCAGGCTCGTAAGCATTCATTCAAACAGCACTTTACTGCGTTTGCCAGCAGCTCTTTAGACATTTACATTTAAGTCATTTAGCAGACGCTCTTATCCAGAGCGACTTACAAATTGGTGCATTCACCTTATGACATCCAGTGGAACAGCCACTTTACAATAGTGCATCTAAATCTTTTAAGGGGGGTGAGAAGGATTACTTTATCCTATCCTAGGTATTCCTTAAAGAGGTGGGGTTTCAGGTGTCTCCGGAAGGTGGTGATTGACTCCGCTGTCCTGGCGTCGTGAGGGAGTTTGTTCCACCATTGGGGGCCAGAGCAGCGAACAGTTTTGACTGGGCTGAGCGGGAACTGTACTTCCTCAGTGGTAGGGAGGCGAGCAGGCCAGAGGTGGATGAACGCAATGCCCTTGTTTGGGTGTAGGGCCTGATCAGAGCCTGGAGGTACTGAGGTGCCGTTCCCCTCACAGCTCCGTAGGCAAGCACCATGGTCTTGTAGCGGATGCGAGCTTCAACTGGAAGCCAGTGGAGAGCGGAGGAGCGGGGTGACGTGAGAGAACTTGGGAAGGTTGAACACCAGACGGGCTGCGGCGTTCTGGATGAGTTGTAGGGGTTTAATGGCACAGGCAGGGAGCCCAGCCAACAGCGAGTTGCAGTAATCCAGACGGGAGATGACAAGTGCCTGGATTAGGACCTGCGCCGCTTCCTGTGTGAGGCAGGGTCGTACTCTGCGGATGTTGTAGAGCATGAACCTACAGGAACGGGCCACCGCCTTGATGTTAGTTGAAGAACGACAGGGTGTTGTCCAGGATCACGCCAAGGTTCTTAGCGCTCTGGGAGGAGGACACAATGGAGTTGTCAACCGTGATGGCGAGATCATGGAACGGGCAGTCCTTCCCCGGGAGGAAGAGCAGCTCCGTCTTGCCGAGGTTCAGCTTGAGGTGGTGATCCGTCATCCACACTGATATGTCTGCCAGACATGCAGAGATGCGATTCGCCACCTGCACAGCGCTGTTTATGACTTCAAGCCTATCAACTCCCGAGATTAGGCTGGCAATACTAAAGTGCCAATAAGAACATCCAATAGTCAAAGGTATATGAAATACAAATGGTAGAGTGAAATAGTTGATGCGTCATAATTCCTATAATAACTATAATCTAAAACTTCTTAACTGGAAATATTAAAGAACTGGGAATATTGAACAACCAGCTTTCGTGTTCTCATGTTCTGCGCAAGGAACTTAAACGTTAGCTTTTTTACATGGCACATACTGCACTTTTACTTTCTTCTCCAACACTGGGTTTTTGCATGATTTAAACCAAATTGAACATGTTTCATTATTTATTCAAGACTAAATTGATTTAATTTATGTATTATATTAAGTTAAAATAAAAGTGTTAATTGTTCATTCAGTATTGTTGTAATAGTCATTATTACAAATGTATACATAAAAAAATATAAATAAATAAATAAAATCGGCTGATTAATCGCTATTGGCTTTTTTGGGTCCTCCAATAACCGGCATAGAGGGAGTCCATTGTATGACCTTGAGTATAACTACTAGTATCTGCAAACCATATGAATAATAATACTGTACTACCAATTACAGATGCAGTTTACTGGTGAAGCCTTGGGCTGTGTTAACACAGGTAGCCAAATTGTGATATTTTGCCCAATTAGTGATCTAATTGGTTAAAAGACCAAATTAGTGGAAGAGACCACCTGTTAGTCTCGCTCTGCTCAGTGTAAAATTGCTCTCTGATTCCATTTTAAAGAATTCGACACACAGCTAACGCAGAGAAAACTTGATTGAAGTGGCCCACTCTTTACGCATCAAGCTAAATGTACATACCCAGTGTAGCAGGTAAAAGAAACTACTGTTTTCCTGGCGCACTAGTGTCTCTCCCCAGTTAGTCAGTTCACCTGTTTGTTAGCGAACACAAGAAGCACAGCGTCCCTCAGCTCATCCTCAGCCAGCATCCTTGTCAGCTCCTCCCGCGCCTCGTTCACTCTCTCCCTATCGTTACTGTCCACCACAAAGATTAGACCTGAGAGAAGCAAAGGGAGAGAAAGGATGGAGGGTGAGGAAAACAAAAACATTTACCTGGGACAGTCTTGACTCAAAAAGTCAGAAATAGTGAAGATGGTGCTGAGGGGGGTCTGGTGAAAGTGTCCACTCACCTTGGGTGTTCTGGAAGTAGTGCCGCCACAGAGGCCTGATCTTGTCCTGACCGCCCACATCCCACACTGTGAAGCTGATGTTCTTGTATTCTACCGTCTCAACGTTAAAACCTGAGAAAGCGAGAGATCAGTTTTGTCAGAAACCTAAGACACTAACATTCCAAGAGGCTGTGTGAGATGACATATCAGCAATCCCAAACAGGCAAGCTAAATCACTCCTTTAACATAAATACCTGCATGAAATGTCTTTGCTCAAATGTAGCTGCAAATTAAAATGTATATTTGAATGAAATATGCAAAGTGAATGAACATCTACTGGAATATGTAATGTCATCAGCCTTGTGTTACATTCATATAATGCAACATTTTTTTTTGTGGGGGGGGGGGCTGTTGAGCGCCATTCATTCCTATATTTAAAAGTCACTTAATCCCTATGACAACAGCCACATCGCAGGATGTTGCCTGCCTGCGGGAGCTCTGCAGCTGATGCAGGCAGCTACTCTGGGCATGTGGGCAGTGATCAGGGTTCGGATGAGATGGGGACAGAGGCAGCATTTCAGGAGGGTTTTGTACCTAGGTGAGGAGTGTGTGATGAGAAGGGGTAAAAGGGATAAGGCTAAGCTACTCACCGATGGTAGGGATTGTGGTGACGATCTCTCCCAGTTTGAGCTTGTACAGGATGGTGGTCTTGCCGGCAGCGTCCAGCCCTACCATCAGAATCCGCATCTCTTTTTTACCAAAGAGATTCTTAAACAGGCCTGCAAACATGTTCCCCATCTTGGCTAATCTGGAGGAAGGGAGACAGAAACCAAAACGGTTAAGCTAGTAGTGGTACAACATTCATTGTGCTCATCACCGGGCTAAACCGTTCGTGTATATGTGTGTCCACGTGTTCGGTAACACAAGCGCTTGCTGACGTATGTGAGCAGTGTGGATGAAATGATTCATTAACGTTAAAATATTCTGCACAGCTCCCGCATACGTGGGTGGTGTGGGATCGGTGTAAAACAACATTTTTTATGAATCTATTTATAAATGTATATACTGGTTCCCATCCTTGGTAATTTCATTATGATTTTTGACCTGTGAGGGTAATAATGTCAGCCTAAGCTTCCTTATCTCTGATAAAGGGTAACCACGGGGAGTAAATTCATGAGGGGGAGAAAAAGTGCTGAGAAAAGCATTCAGTCGCTGTCTGTGTTTATTTTGCGTGTTAACAATGGGCCCTCACAGCGGCGCCTCTGAGTCTCACACCACACACGAGCAGGACTTGGCTGATGGGGCTGCAGGTCAGTGTTGTTCTGAGTGGCAGGCAACTGTTTACCCATAGCCGGGAGCAGAGAAGTGGATCACATGACTGGCAGAGCACTGACCAGAGACATGATCCAGAGGTAGAGAGAGGCTGGTTACAACATAGCGCCACCTGAACACCTATTGCCCAACACCCACCAAGCAAGAACACAAACCGGCTCTGTAACAGCAGCCACAACGATTAGAATGCAATAGCCCAGTCAGTCCCAAATAGAAGCCTATGTCTAACAACACCATATAACTAATTCATGTTTTTTAACATAACTTTCTCACTGTTGAAATGCGTTTCTAAATGTACACGAGTCTTTCCACCAATTTGGTGTCTTTTGAGAAGTGTAACTTTCACAATTTCAACTTCATGAAAAAATACAAATAAAAATCCTCTCAAGAGGTACATTTTGTTTTTAGAAGAAGTGCCTAACTAATATATGCATATTATTATTAGTATTGGATAGACACTGAAGTTTCTAAAACTGTTTGAATGATGTCTGTGAGTATAACAGAACTCATATGGCAGGCAAAAACCTGAGAAAGAATCCAAACAGGAAGTGAGAAATCGATTTTCAAAACAGTGCCTATTGAAATCTCAGTGAGATATGAATGAGGGTGCACTTCCTAGGGCTTCCACTAGATGTCACCGTCTTTAGAAACTGGGTTGAGGATTCTACTATAGAGGGGCTCTGCGTGAGTGGTCTGGCAGAGAGCCTTGCCTTGGTCTCATGACGCAGGCGTTCCAATGCTTTTCTTCAGACAATGAAATTATCTGGTTGGAACCTTATTGATGATTTATGTTAAAAACATCTTAAAGATTGATTGTATACATGATTTGACTTGTTTCTACGGACTGTAACGGAACTTAGAGTTTTTGTCTGGAGGAAGTGCTCACGTCTGGATTACTGGGCTGAACACACTAACAAGTGGCTAAATTATGGGCTTTATGGAACAAATCAGTCATTTATTGTGGAACTGGGATTCCTGGAAGTGCCTTCTGATGAAGATCAAAGGTAAGTGAATATTTGGTGTTTTTTCTAGCATCTGCTGAAGCTAAAACGGTGGATATTCCTCTGGCTGTTTTGGGTTCTGAGCGCCGTTCTCAGATTATGCTTTTTCAAAATTGACACAGAGGTTGAATAAAGGTTAAGTCTTTAATTCTGTGAATAACACTTGCATCTTTTATCAATGTTTATGAGTACTTCTGCAAAATCACCAATGTTTTGGAATCAAAACATTACTGCACGTAACGCGCCAATATAAACTGAGATTTTCGGATATAAATATGCACATTATCGAACAAAACATACATGCATTGTGTAACATGATGTTCTATGAGTGTCATCTGATGACGATCATCAAAGGTTAGTGATTAATTTTTATCTATGTCTGCTTTTTGTGACTCTGGAAAATGGCTGTGTGTGTTTTTGTGACATGACTCTGACCTAACATAATCATATGTTGTGCTTTAGCTGTAAAGCATTTTTGAAATCGAACACGATGGGTAGATTAACAAGATGTTTATCTTTCATTTGCTGTATTGGACTTGTTAATGTGTGAAAGTTACATATTTCAAAACAATAATAATAATTGAATTTCGCACGCTGCCTTTTCAGCGGAATGTTGTCGAGGGTTCCGCTATAGAATGGTTAACTGACTCGCCTAATTAAATAAAGGTGAAAAAAAAAATCCACTTATGACGGGGAAACTGTCACAGAAACTTGTGTGCAACCAGGAGGGGCAATTGAATGCAAGCTGCACACAAAAAAATACATTGTTACAACATTTGTAGTCTATGGGTAACAGGGTTGACATGTTATGCTAAACCAACTCAGTTTTGCACCACAAAATTGCCAAAAAGATATTACTATTAAATGTTCAATATTTTAAAAGACAGTGTCAACATATTAAAAAAGAGAGTTAATTGCACATAACAGGGTTGAGGGACATACTTAAATTAATCACATTACATAAATAATCATCTTCAGAAATAACTGCCTACAAAAATGACTAGGGCTTTAAAATGATGCTGAACCATGAAGACATTTAGATTAAGTGGGTTAGAATTGTCATAAGTGAGAGTTGACAGAGCGACGTCAAAATGCTGCATTTTGGCACTTTAGTAGATTTGAATTCTCCATCTTGTCTATAATATTAAAGGGCATTTAATACAACAGGCTTTTAAAATACAATATTGGTGCACAATTTCTAATTAAATTATCAAAGGGTCGCAAAAGGCACTCATGGAATGACCCACAAACGTATCAATTGTTGACTTTCATTTTTAAATCAGGCATATTCGTTGCAATAACAATCCATCCTATTATTCATGACAAAAACAGATTCATATTTGAGACAAGTTAGCGGTCTTAATAGAAACTGGACAAGAGTAGGGGACGATGGGACCGCATTATAAAAAAACAACATACAGGTGTTGGTGAAACGAAGAGCATGCAGGCTGAGCTCAAGGAAAAGCACACAATGAGGTCAGTGATGTGGCGAATATAGGTCAGCGCTAAGAGGAACCAGAGTACTGGAGGCTGGATATGGGAGAGGTAACAACACACCTGTAAGCAGAGACACACTGCTGAATTAACCAGGAGAGAGACAGGGAAATAATGATCCTGTCATACCAAAAACAGGCTATTGAACACTCAGGTCTTTCTCCAAGACACAAATGACTTCTAAAATAATGGAACATTTTGCCACACAACTCTGATCTTGTGCAAAACACCTCCCAGTAACACATGCCTACAAATGATAGCATAAGATAACACCAACACAGTATTATTACACTCCTTCAAGACAATTGTGGCAAATGGTATAGAAATTAACATAATTCATAAAGGTGTTTTTTGGTGGAAACATGCTAAAGCCATTTACATATGACACATGCCCTAGCACTTCTGAAATAAACTATACAACGACTGTAGGCAAACAAAAGCTAGGAGGGGTGTGATTTGAGTTCTAACATCATGAGCACAGGGAGTTGTCAGTTTCACAAAGTGCCTTCCTGGATTCAGTATGTGACAACGAATTTAGCTCTAGCCAACAGACATTCCATAGAGGGAAGTTTCAGAACTAGAGAAGCTCATAGCTTGCAGATTTCTAACAATGACATCACAACAATGGCAGCTCATTTGAATCAGGATTGTCCACCCTGCTCCTCAACTAAAGCAAAGAGGAAGTACTCAGAATGCATCACCCTCAGAGAAAACAGGAATGATAGGGGAGGGGTATGGGAAGCCAGCAGCAAGTCATCAGAGAGTAGTTAAGTGAACTTATCACAGTATGCATGTGATAAAGGCTGCCTGAGGTGGAGTCTTTTTAGGGTGCATCGACAGTCCATGTTAATCTATCAAAACACACATCGTCCCTATGACAGTCACTAGAAAATATGGCAGACGGGACTTTTTGCGCTTGTCCTGAACAATCTTTGAAAAACATTTTCAGCAACACATTAATATTGAGGGAACACTAGGGGCATCGTGGAGGCTCATTTTCTGGTTGGACAGGCAAGTAGTGGACATTTTTATTTTAAGTCTAGCAATGTTTTTCTATAAGGGAAAGTTGAAGCGTCAAGCATGCTGGGGTTATCCTGCTACACTGGTTGTTTGATCAGCCCCTCATCAGGACCTGAACAAAGTAGGAACATCTGCCAGAGATTCCTAGAGAACTCAATGTTGGAAAATGGAAATGTATGGAAGACAGACATGAGTGTCACAGTCATAAAGAACACTAAGATGAGTGTAGCGTTGTATGCATCTCACACACCATTTTGCTTCAGTTGTCTGTCCATTAAAATGACTTAGGTCTAACATAAGGGTTTAGCTAGTTAGCTACATTAACTTGTAACACACTAGCTAGTGACTAACCATTTGACCCGTTCAGTTTGAAGACACTGACAAGTTTCCAAAACCAAATCTTTAACCATACAGTACCAACAGTTACGCTAGCTAAAGCTCCAGGCAGTTTAGTTACCCAGCAAGATGGCCATAGAGACCACTACGACCAAGTTAACCAGCCTGTGGGTTAAAGGGTAAGGTAACTACATTAATTTAGAGACATGTTTAACGTTGGTTAGCTAGTTAAGCGGCGGACGACTCAAATCTCAATCCACGTAAATTAACGTTACGCAGTCAGAAAATAGGCGTAGCTAGCTAAGGTTAATTGTGCTTACATCGTTAGCTAGCACAAGCAAGCGAAGCGGCTCGACATAATGACTCAAAATAGGAGGAAACTGAATGTCCAATCACAATGACCAGCGAATACTTACTGACACAATTTCAGTAAAGTTAGCGGAATAATGCTCACGACTTTTACAGGTCGTGAGAATATAATGCCGGGCGAGCTAGCTAATGTTAACTAGCTATTGACGGCAGATGATCCTAGTTTGGTTTGAGTCTACGCAGGGGGATTCGTTGTTAAAGCTTGCGGTCAACCCGAAAGCAAATAAGCAATCGTTTGCATTCCAGATCCATGAAAAAAACAAATACTATTAATTACATATTATATTGCTACGTTGAATACATGTTTTACCTTTCAGTGGCGGTTTCTCGATCTTTCTTTTACGCTCCTATTCACCGCTAACAACAAAATGGCGTCTTTCACAAGTGTCAAGAAAGCCGCGTCATGGACGTTGCACATCGTAAATTCTTCACCAATCAAGTTATCCATGCAAGTCACAAAAATTACCTTGCTGTGCTGCGGACCAATCCATGCAACAACATTTAATGTTGAGGGCGGAGATTTACAAAAGGCCCTCCTCCAGTTTGCCCTACAAACTGAAAGACCAGTCAAGCTTCCCGTAGGATCAAGCATCCCCGCCTCTTCCCCGCCCCCTGTTTCCGGCTTCAATGGAGACTGGAGAAATTTGCCACTGGCCCAACCCATTATCATTGGGGAGGATAGCAAACAAAACAAACCGGTTGAATTGTCCATCCAGAAGAATTGAAAAAAACGTCCGGAAAATAAAGGACCTTGGGTGTGTATATATATAGCCTTACATTATATATGGCAAGCAAGTGCTGCCTTATATGCCTTATGGCTAGGCCACTTGCCTATAATGTCATAGAGGTTATCATCTCAATCAATAAGCAACAGCCTACACTTTACATTTCTGATCAAAGAATTCTAGCCTGTTTCTGTCATTCATCTTTTAAACAGACTGAACGAGTCAGAGCCAACACCATAGAAATAGGAATTAGAATACAAATTAAGTAATTTAATGGGATCTCTATGGCCAACACTAACATGCAAGGTCTACAATGACAGCTAGGTCTATAGGGCCAACGGGTAGGTAACCTGGAGTTGGGGGGCCCCTGGAGGTGGGCAGAGGGGATGGGAAGTGGGTTGCAAGGTTCAAGGTGCATCAGGGTTCAAGCGTTCATCAAGGTTGTTGGGGTCATCGTTAAAGGCTCACAATGTGTGTTGTTCATATTAAATCCACTAGATGGGGCCGTCTCCATGCTGCGTCATAATGTCCCAATAAATCAAAGTCAATAGTTTCCGTTTACTTGTTTCCTTTCCATAAATCAATCACTCTGAAATTATAGGCATAGACCTATGTGAGTGCAATATCATCAGGTGGAAGTTTGTCCACCTTTCATGTGTTTGTGCTCATGGTTAGCTAATTCAGGTGGTTGTCCGGCTCCCCTCAGTTATGCAGGTGCAGCACTGAGCAGACTACTAGAACTTTGATTACCCATTCATCCACATGGTAATTGTAAACCAGAGTTGTTGTTGTTGCTGTTGGACATGAAGTGAACAAAAGGGATTTGATATGAAAATGGCTTATGGACTGAGACATCATGGGTGGTAGGCAGATATATCTACAGGTCTCATGAAGCACAGAATATCCTTTAATTAGGGGGTATAAGCCTTGAGATGCAATGCATTAAAATAAAAGCTTATTGTTGATGTTTGTATGTGTTTTTGTACAGTATTATTCACCGTGACTAGGCAGTGGGCATGCCACTTGTCATTAGTTTGTGTGTTGTCTAGGGCTGTCTATCCCACAATGTGTTCCTTCTCCTTGCAGGTGTTTGGTCAAGTGCCCACGTATTACAAAATAAAGATCGTATCCAGTTGAATACGAAAACGTATTTATAGACGTTTTTCCCTACTGCTATGAAACAGTAAGTAAGAATCAAAGAAAAAACACGGTTAGGTAGGGAAAATTAGATTGGAGCCTTGGTGGTTTGTAAACATTGTGATCAAAATGAAAATATACTTATGAAGAAGCAGACCATCAGCGAGTCTTTGCTGGCAATGGAAAATAGTCAGCAAGTGATGGTGGAGATTCAACTGTATAAAAGTATGTATTGCTTTATATATGCCTATGGAATCCTATGCCTATAAACCAAGATCCATTTTTGCTATAACAAGTGTATCTGCATGTTTCTATTTGTAGGCTATGTCTACCTTCTCCGGCAGCCACAGAACTTCTTAAAGGAGCACACTCGGTTATAGTCATTCTATAGCCAGCCACATCCTATAGCCTATAGTTATTCTGGTATATGCCCATACAATTGCCACTGGTGTACACACACATCCATATCCACATGGCACAGTAGATCTGTCAGTGGGTAGAATGAAAATGCACCAGCAAGTTTGAATATGAGGCACGATAATGACAAAACCCAGGCGAATGCTCATCACAGACAGGTAGATTTCCGACCTGTCACTTCCATCTAAGTGTGGGGCGTTTCAATGGTTGGGGTGGGACGACAATGGAGTCCAATGGGCGTGTGGCACGATGATGCGCTCCCCAGAGGCCTTGCCTCCCTTGGGACCGCGCCTGCCGCAGTGGACCGAAGTTTGTGTGGGCCACTTAGGAGGTGAGCCTGCCAGACGGCACAGACTTTCCCAGTGCAGAATCAGCGAGATGAAGAGCAGCGTCGACCCGTCATCATGTGCTCTAGGCTCCCAAGGACCGCCTGCCTACTGCGACTCATTGAGCTCTGCATCCTCCTCTCGCACACTGCAGCATATTTTGGGTCAGCCACAACTCCTTTACTGTTATGTCTCTGCAGTTGTATTGTCTTTTCCTTGCTTCTAACATATACAGCAGATCGATGTCGGTAGGAAATAATGCATGTGATGCGACGTACATAGCCTGCTTATATGATGGAAGCCCAGCGTTCCATGACTATCGTGCGCAATTACGCACGAGACCTTACTGTAGGACTGTAAATGTTGACTTGTTTTGATGTTCAAGTCCACAGAGATGATTTATGATTGCATTTTTCTGCTATCTAAAAGTAAACAAAGTAGACTAGTTTACAAGGCTGTGTGACAATTTTTCAAATAGGCCTACATCCTTATGATACCACTACATCTTATAATAATATTATTGATGATTATTCATTTGCCAAATAAGTCTCAGAGCAGAATATTTTAATATTTAAGACAGCCTTTGTATAATCTATGACTTGCTGTGAGTGTGAATGGTTTCTCACGGTCTCCTGACCTCTCGAGTTTGGCACCACCTCAATTCTCTCACTTTTTGGCAATATTCGAAATTTGTATGAGGGAGCTCATTTGCATGCATAAACAGATTTGTTTTAATATTTTATTTTAAAATTAGAATCCTACACTCCGTTTTCTTTTTTTGCATTATTGTGTGGTTTTATTGGGCACATGTGGGTAGGACAGACGAAGTCAAATATAGGCCGATATGTGCGACATTTTGATATGACTTACTACGTTTATACATAATTGCGCGTATACCTATGTGTAGTGTGTTGTTAAAAGCTTGTAGAGTCAGCAAAAACTATACATATTGTTTCGATTAATAGGCTATGGCTCTATAAACTAAATGCAATTGTTATGGACACATGTTATAGAAATTACTCTCGAACAACATGTTTTCTTTATTCCCAGGACAACCAGAACGTTGGTTATTATTTATAGGTCTACATATTTATATTCTCTTGATAAGATTATTCATATGACATGTTCCTTTTGAATTTGGTAACGTCAGTGATAATTATACTGCACTAAATGTATACATTTGTCTCCTTTGAAAGGCTGACAGGCCGAGAGCCCTTGGTCTTTTTGCCTGCCCCGTTCTCCAATGAACCCCCAACGGGAAAAGCTCACCTAAAACAATGCGAGCAGATGACCCTGACCCGTAGGCAGAAACGAATGTGCCGCCGCGAGCCGGGTTTGGCCGAGACGCTGCGTGAATCAGTGCGCCTCAGCCTCTTGGAGTGCCGTTATCAATTCCGGAACGAGCGCTGGAACTGTAGCTTGGACGGCCGCGGGAGTCTTCTGAAAAGAGGTGCAATAATATGTCATCAATTCATAGAGTTCCATGTATTTACACACAGGAGAGATATGAGGGAAGGATTTCCATCTGGAGGGACGCATCATGGGAAGCATGTAAACATGTAGGCCTAATAGCCTAGACTGCTGTTGTGTTGTGAATATCGTAAGGGTCAAAGTACTACTTGATGGAGCAAATGATTTCTCAAGTGCAATAATGCAATTGATTGAAAATGTATGTATATTGAATTGATAAATTGACTGTTGTGGGGTAGTTGAGTGATCTCAAAATAAAGAGCCAGGCTAAACTCTAGTCTATAGCCTACAAAAAAAGTCAGCGGCTAACGCTCCACCACTTATAAAATAATTTCAGAGCACGGTTATGCTATCAGCACGAAGAGCCATGAACAGGTCAGCATGGAGTTAATGAAGGGCTGAAGAGCCAAAAAGCCCGGTGCGGCGGGGCCTACGAGGGACGAGTGGTTATTTATATCTCCCCAAACCGCCCAGTTACCAGAGAAAAAGGGCGGCGTGATTACTCACTTTCATCTGAGAAATAAATCCTTCCTAGTCAAAATGAGAATTAATTGGGTTAAAATACATCATAGCGATGTCTCTGGGCTAAGCAAATAACAGTGCGAAATCATGACACAACTCTTTAAATGAAACATTGGAGTAGAAACATGGGAGTAGAATGTAACCAAAATATGTATCTCATGAGCTTGGATGATAGTCTAGTCTTTGCATGTCTGGGTCTAGCCAAAGGAGTAAACAACATTTAAAACAAATATATAAAAAAATATATTGTAGACTATTATTCATTGTTGATGTCATTTGTCTATTCCAGGCTTCAAGGAGACGGCCTTTCTTCTTGCGGTGTCTTCAGCGGCATTGTCCCACGCACTAGCAAAGGCTTGCAGCTCAGGCCGAATGGAGAGGTGCACGTGCGATGACTCCCCAGGAATACAGCATCGCGAGGCATGGCAATGGGGGGTCTGCGGTGACAACTTGAAATACAGCACCAAATTTCTCAAGAAGTTCTTGGGCCAGAAGAGGGTCAGCAAAGACCTGAGGGCGCAGATCGACTCCCACAACATTAACGTTGGAATCCGGGTGAGTGAGTGTTGACGTGTACATAAGCTCAAGCAAAACAACAAGAAGCCCATTAAGCATTTGTGAGTGACACTACTGTGGCTTAAGTTATAATTTTTTTTCAAAATAGAAGGTATATTAGCCTATGCCAGTGGGGAGTAGTTTCCTCCCAAACTCAGGATGGCATCATAAACATATCAGCCAATAACAGCTCGATTTTAGACCCACCAACAGAAGACAAACCCAACACTGCTCATCATACAATGAACTCTTACAACAGAGGCAGCAGGGACTGTGTGACTTTACCAGACTCCTTGCCCATATATCTCATCCAGTGCCAGTAGCCCACTCCCCCTGCATAGTGTTTCCCTTCTTGTAGCCCTGGTGGATAGATAGCTACTGGGCCTGGGCTGGTCGAGGCTGAAGGAGGCAACAAGTAACAGGGATAGGAGAGGAGACAGACTGCTGTCAGATCCCTGGAGCCAGGTGTTCCAAGGCAGGCATGATAAAGCTTGCTGTGCGGGCCCACAGAAAATTAAAGGTCTCCCGTCAGAGAGAACAATTATAACTGTTGCCTCCTTTAATATACGAGCAAGCATTTTTTCCCACATACTGTATGGCGCTGAACTGTGCTCTTCTCTATAAATCCACATAATGTTCATACGGTAACCACTATGTGTGTATTTGTGTGTGTAGCTTAGAAACAGCCAGCCCCAAGGCTCTTCCCCCTTACCTTTCACCTGAGGCAGCAGGCCCTTCAGAGGGAGAGAGGGAGAGATACAAACAACAGGATGAACTGAAGTAGTCTATCTTATCTTTATTGAGTGTGGTGTTTTCCTCATCTTCCACCTATCCGGCTCAGTAGACCCGGAGGTGGTTGTTTTTTTCACAACACCCCCCTCTAACCCTCATCCCTCAGTAATGTTCTGAGATGCCCCTGAGGGGTTCATACCTGCGTAGGGAGGAACTCGGCAAAACTCTTCAACCCTGAAGTAGCCCCTGGGTCTCCCCCTCCCCGTAAGGATGACCCCCATGCCGCATGACCTGTCTCTGGCCCCCACCCAGTTAGAGTCTCTCTGGCTGAGTGCCTCAGCGCTGGTACCCCCACCCCACCACCACCAAGCTCAGTGAACTTTTGAACGAAGGCATCCTTTGGCCGCTAACCCAAACTCTCTAACTGTTTCAGCTTTAAAAAAAGAAAAAAAAAAAAGAAGCTCTCATGATCGTTTTCCGTGCACACACACACACAAAGGACAGGGTGGAAAGATTCTGCTGTCTGTCTGTGATGCCTGTCTCGAATGCCTCAGGCTTCATAGGAGAGAGAGAGGAGAGAAGCAGCGAGAAAGAGCTAGTTTCAACACATTGAAAAAACGAATCCGCAGGCGCTGTCTCAATGCGAGACGTCAGGTGAATGAAATACTGCATGCCGAACAGTCTCCCTAATCCATCATCTCAACCGTTCATACTGAGCTAAACTAAAGGATGACTAGCCCCATACCATCTAACCCCCGCCCCACCAACCCACCCTGCAGGAAACTGGTTCCCTCTGTCTAGATAGGCACCGAAGATAAGAGCCTAGTTAATGAATCAGACTGAAGAAACTGACATCTCACTCTCTTCCCCCCCAACCCTCCTTCCCTTTCAGGCAGTGAAGAGTGGCCTGAAGACTACCTGTAAGTGTCACGGCGTCTCCGGTTCCTGTGCCGTGCGGACCTGCTGGAAGCAGCTGTCCCCATTCCACGACACCGGGCGGCTGCTCAAGTTCCGCTACGACACGGCCGTGCGTGTGCTGAGCGTCACCAACGAGGCCACCGGGGAGACGGAGCTGGCGGGGCCGCGTCGCCACGGCCAGAGCCACCGCTCCACCGACCTGGTGTTCCTGGAGGACTCCCCCAGCTTCTGCAGGCCGTCACGCTACTCTCCCGGCACGGCCGGACGCTCCTGTGCCAAGGACACCAGCTGCCAGAGCCTTTGCTGCGGGCGCGGCTACAACACGGCCATGCACCTCACCACCCTCTCCTGCCACTGCCAGGTGCGCTGGTGCTGCCATGTAGAGTGCCAGACCTGTGTCAGGGAGGAGGAAGTGTACACCTGCAAAAATACCTGAAAAGGGGGAGAGATGGAGACAAAAAGAGAAAAAGATGGGGAGAAGAAAACGAGAACATTCAGAATGGCAGGACTAGAACCACTCAGACATTACTCTTGATAAATTAAAGGGTTTGACTTTTAAACATACCCTTACAAATGCCTGTTTTGAACTGAGAACTGTTTTGGGAAGCATGGAAATGGAACGAGGTCATAATGTTGTTGGTAGTTTGCCACTTGTTGGAATCGAACATGCGCTGTCTCCTCAGAGGAGGCAGTATCAAGACCACTTTCTGCTTTGCTCTTACTGAATGCACTGACATCACAGACCTTAAGTGAGAGGGAGAGAGGGTTGCCTTGCTGGACAGTTATGGGCAGGGAATGGGCTCTTCACAAGGTACTGGAATGGACAGTAGGTCACCATCATTGTTTGGCAACATCATCTCTGTGGGAGCCCTGACAGTTCCATTGGTCCTGTCCTCTTGTCGGTCGGTTCCTTAGTCCGTTTGTCTTACTGCTACTATGCTGTAGTGCATAAATCAAGATTTAGAGTATTTCCAAAGTGGCAGAAAATGCCAGAAAGGAATCTAGAGCCTCTTGACGTCTCATTTGCTGTTTGCTGGTCTCTTTGTTTGCTGTGAGAGCAGTCTAAGGGTTCATTCATTGATAATAGAAAAATAAAGCACTTATGTTGGCTATGTTATGTGTAGTACTTTACTCATTTGCTTTAAGGTGAGAAATGTATCTGGGTCAATACTGATATCCACCACACACCTTAAAAAGTCCCATTGAATCACTGGATGTCTGAATATGGAATGCTAGTACAGGTTGCCTATAATCACAGTGAGTTAGTATGTCATTTATGACTAAACGCAGTCATAGGGTTATTGTGTGGTAAAGTAGACCCGTTGTCTCTTGTGAGAATGTCTATGATAATACTACATGTTTGGCATTGTTAATACAGTAAAGGAAAAATGCAAAGGAAATTGCACTCAAACTAAGGGAAACTCCAAACACTGTCCTTAAAAACAACTATGCAAAGATCTTCTTTTGCTGACACTGTAAAGAACTTTGCTCTATTTTTTTATTTATAAGTGGGCATG
Organism: Oncorhynchus keta; assembly: GCF_023373465.1. Taxonomy (NCBI): domain Eukaryota; kingdom Metazoa; phylum Chordata; class Actinopteri; order Salmoniformes; family Salmonidae; genus Oncorhynchus; species Oncorhynchus keta. The sequence goes on from NC_068452.1 coordinate 22,416,631, forward strand.
TCTGCACGCACTGTGCTGTGCTTTCAAGTGTGTTCCCCTGACCAAATCAAACCGTTTTCTCTACAGTCTAATTCAGGCACATCTTTGTTCGCTAATGTCTTTGAAATGGCCCAATCATGCTGCTTGTTTTCTCAATTACCAATCAGAGAAAATAGCAGTATTTGATTCCGCCATTCCTCCAGCTCTCCATGCCAGACCTCTGTGTCTGTCCGTGGGTTAGGGTTGAAGGTCCATATCTGCCCCTAGGGTTTTTAGGTACCCATGTATGTTTCCAATATTTTTTACAATCGTTTCAGTTCCCTGTGCCAGTGTTTATTTTATTGTTTATGCAGAGATAGAGTTATGTACATGGATATAACTGATATCAGGCTCAAAGCATATTAGACAGTGGAATCGTATATATCTCTACCTCATCTGGTCTTTGGGCAATTATCATAATGATTTATTTGCCTTGCAAATAGTTCCTTGTGTCTGTCACGAAACTAAAGTAAAACTTTTAGATCAATGTACAATTCCTTTAAACTGGGTCATAGCTGTATACTGTAACAATATGATTTACATTTTGACATACTGTATATTCTTATTTAAAAGCAATTCAAATAAATCAACATATACATTTGTAAAAAAAAATGTCTTTGTCTCCATTCATAGTTACTATAAGTAATGATCAAGCTTGTTACCTGTTACTATATTTTACTTTCTCATCTTAAAATGAAAGTACGGGAGCCTTGTGGCAGTAACTTCTCTTTCTTTCATCCTGATCAATTTGTCATCCTTTCTCTGTATGGCTCTCTCTCTGTCTCTGTCTCTGTCTCTGTCTCTCTCTGTCTCTCCTCTCTCTCTGTCTCTGTCTCTGTCTCTCCTCTCCTCTCCTCTCCTCTCCTCTCTCTCTCTCTCTCTCTTTCTCTCTCTCTCTCTCCTCTCCTCTCTCGCTCTCGCTCTCTCTCTCTCTCTCCTCTCCTCTCTCTCTTTCTCTCTCTCATCTCCTCTCTCTCTCTCTCTCTTTCTCTCTCATCTCCTCTCTCTCTTTCTCTCTCTCCTCTCTCTCTCCTCTCTCTTTCTCTCTCATCTCCTCTCTCTCTCTCTCTCTCTCTCTCTCTCTCTCTCTCTCTCTCTCTCTCTCGCTCTCTCTCTCTCTCTCCTCTCCTCTCTCTCTTTCTCTCTCTCATCTCCTCTCTCTCTCTCTCTCTTTCTCTCTCATCTCCTCTCTCTCTTTCTCTCTCTCCTCTCTCCTCTCTCTCTCTCTCTCTCTCCTCTCCTCTCTCTCTCCTCTCTCTTTCTCTCTCATCTCCTCTCTCTCTCTCTCTCTCTCTCTCTCACACACACACACACGCACACACCAATCACAGAATCACAGTCACAAAAGCCACGGCCAAACACCTGCCCTGAGCTCCACACACGAGCAGTCTCTCTCCAGCAAAACCACTTCCTGATTGTGCTACTCTGCCCTCCTTTTCATCTGAAAGGACTGTGGTCTCAGTGCATCACTCTCAACCACCAACTGCCCAACACATGCAGGGGGAGGAGCGCAGCACGCACATACAGGTGTTCTGCCTCTGGCACAACAGGCCAGCCATGATGACAACAATAATGATGATGATGTCCAAGACAATGATGTAGAAGAATGTTGTCTGCAGAATGTTTTTCCCCCTTTGACCTCAATATACAGTGCGCCCCTCACAGGGTAAAAGGTCATATCGAACGCTAATGATTAGAAATTAAATATTCGTACCTGAGAGAGAAGGCTCTCCACTGGGAACCAAATCACACAAAGGCTTATTGTTTGAGATATTGCTCCATTTACAGACTGTGTCGTGTCCTGGATCTTTTGATGTTTATCTCCGATCTCAGTGATTAGACATGAGCATTCTCTGCTCCAACATAATGAGCTCTGCTCTATTAAAACATCCAACAGGTCACAGGTTGACACAAGCAGACTGCTGGCTCATATAGGACGCCACATAATGACTGTTTATCAATATTTACCTTTATTACATATAATTGCTTTACAATAAGAGGGGGGTGAAGAGGGAGCGAGAAAGGACGGGAACGCAAGAACAAGACGGAAGAAGGTGAAAGAGGGGAGAAAGAGATATGGCGAGAAACATAAAGAGGGAGAAGTCGATGGAAGGATGAGACGGGGGGATCGTTTGGAGCCCAGGAGGCTGATCTCCTGCTGCTGCTGCCGCTGTTGTTGTTTTATAATGAACTCCTAAAGCCTTCATTTCCCCCACTGCCCTGAGTGGAGGGGGCTACTGAGTCCACTGCCATCTTCTCACGCACAAGCCCCCAGGGACAGGACTGAGGCAGCTCAGAGTTGGGAGTCTGGGGAGCTCCAGAAGGGGGGGGGTAAACATACACGTGTGTGTGTGTGATTGTATTTCTATGTGCAGACTGAAAACAGCAAGGTGAGGGAAGATAATTGTTTTTGCATATGTGTGTGTGTGTGTGCACCTGTGGTTAGCATAATGAGAGTGGTGTTTGTGTGTGTTTATAGTCCCAGTGTTCATGTGCGAGTGTGTGAGGCTGGCCAGGAAGGCTGGATGTGCTCAAACTCTTCACTGTCATCCTGAAACACAACAGAGGCGTGAATGACATACACAATGTAGGGTGGCAGTAACACTATCCGCCCTGTGTCTCTGTTGGCCGGGTTCAGTGGGCGGTGACTATGCTGGGCTGGGCTGTGGAAATGTGTCATGCTCTGATGGATGAAGACGAATTGAGCTCTGAGCCTGGACATTTTGATTCATGTATTTGTATGATACATTTGCGTTGCTTAGCTAATGCCCTTATCCACAGCAACATACACAGCTTTCAGGATTATATATTACTTATTTGTACAAGTACAACAGATGTTAACTGGAGCATAGTGGGTTAGGTAGCTGGGTACCTTGCTCCAGGATACATACCTACAGTGGGGCAAAAAGGTATTTAGTCAGCCACCAATTGTGCAAGTTCTCCCACTTAAAAAGATGAGAGAGGCCTGTAATTTCCATCAAAGGTACACTTCAACTATGACAGACAAAATGAGGGAAAAAAATCCAGAAAATCACATTGTAGGATTTTTTATTAATTTATTTGCAAATTATGGTGGAAAATAAGTATTTGGTCACCTACAAACAAGCAAGATTTCTGGCTCTCACAGACCTGTCAATTATTCTTTGAGGCTCCTCTGTCCTCCACTCGTTACCTGTATTAATGGCACCTGTTTGAACTTATCATCAGTATAAAAGACTCCTGTCCACAACCTCAAACAGTCACACTCCAAACTCCACTATGGCCAAGACCAAAGAGCTGTCAAAGTACACCAGAAACAAAATTGTAGACCTGCACCAGGCTGGGAAGACTGAATCTGCAATAGGTAAGCAGCTTGGTTTGAAGAAATCAACTGTGTGAGCAATTATTAGGAAATGGAAGACATACAAGACCACTGATAATCTCCCTCGATCTGGGGCTCCACACAAGATCTCACCCCGTGGGGTAAAAAAATCCCAAAACCACACAGGGGGACCTAGTGAATGACCTGCAGAGAGCTGGGACCAAAGTAACAAAACCTACCATCAGCAAGGGCATTGAAGATTAAACGTGGCTGGGTCTTTCAGCATGACAATGATCCCAAACACACTGCCCGGGCAACAAAGGAGTGGCTTCGTAAGAAGCATTTCAAGGTCCTGGAGTGGCCTAGCCAGTCTCCAGATCTCAACCCCATAGAAAATCTTTGGAGGGAGTTGAAAGTCTGTGTTGCCGAGCAACAGCCCCAAAACATCACTGCTCTAGAGGAGATCTGCATGGAGGAATGGGCCAAAATACCAGCAAGTGTGTGAAAACCTTGTGAAGACTTACAGAAAACGTTTGACCTCTGTCATTGCCAACAAAGGGTATATAACAAAGTATTGAGATAAACTTTTGTTATTAACCAAATACTTATTTCCCACCATAATTTGCAAATAAATTCATAAAAAATCCTACAATGTGATTTTCTGGATTTTTTTCTCATTTTGTCTGTCATAGTTGAAGTGTACCTATGATGAAAATTACAGGCCTCTCTCATCTTTTTAAGTGGGATAACTTGCACAATTGGTGGCTGACTAAATACTTTTTTTGCCCCACTGTACATATAGCAAGGTCCCCTCCTGTAATTTGAACCCTCGGGTCAAAAGTCTAGTCTCTGTCACATTTCCTCCTCTAAGGAGAGGGTACTGCAGGATAGCATCAGTGTGTATGCCCAAACCACCAAACCAGGCCACACCCTACCCAGCCATGGCAAAATGGAAGTGGTGAACAGAGCGATGGATTGAGTGAAGGAGAGCGGGAGAGAGAGCGAGAGGGTTGGGGAATACGGCATGGGGTAGGAATTTGGAATGTGAAATGACTAATGCAATTGCTCAACCCACAACAAGAACATGCAATGCCTAGAGCCATGACAGGGCTGAGTGCATACCTCTATGGAGGGGCCTACCACTGAAGTATAGGTGGCTGGATGGGGAGTTACTACTGGTGGTTGACTGGGAGGCTGTTGATGAGTCTGGATACAAATAGGTGTTAGGGTAACTTGTGCTGTAGTATGGGTGTCAGCAGAGGAGACATGGGCATTTTACTGATGACCTTTGAGGCAAAAGTGAGCTCTACTGAAGGTTCTACAGGTAGAATTCACAGGTAGAACTCATGAAAGTCCCACGTGAGAGAATACCTATGCTGTGTTTGTTTTGTGTAACGCAGAGTTTTACGACATTGTTTTCTGACACTGTCACGTCTCAAACAGTGCAGTTTTCCGTGCTGGGTTGAAGTAGCACCCTGAGGGAGGCCGTGTGGTTCCTCGGAGACCGAGCCAAGGCCTCAGAGACAAGTACACAGAGGAGAGAAACATAAATAGACAGTAGATATGATACAGGACAGATGACAACAACTGCTTTAGTGAATTCATTTCACACAGCAAAGATTCCTCCCATCCCCTCAGCCTGTGTTCGCCCCCCAACCCCCTCCTCAACTTTTTGTTGCTGAGAATATTCCTTCACGGCAGGAAATGCAAACGTGTACTGCATTCAAGGTTTAAAAGGCTTTTAAAGTTTGTAATTTCCACTTAAAAAATGTCCGATTTGATTAGCCCTAACAAAAAAATGCATCAACCCCTTTAAAAATGTCCATGAATTATAATCCACATAATAATTCACATTTCCTGTTGCTGCAGGATTATTTTCCTGCTGGAGCAAACTTGCTCAAATTAAGATCCGACACCTGTAAGCCCTTGGCAATCCTTTCCTCCATGTCTGAAGGCTGCTGAGGGCTGGGAAACTGGTGGGGGAGGCTGTTCCCATGAGCCCCATGGCTGCAGTGAAGGAACACCTGGAGCACCAACACAGCTGTTTGCTCTGCAGCTAGGGTGATAGGAGACCACGATAAGCCCCCTTATACCTCCCTATCTGTCTCCCCCTTTCTCTCAGCTCCATGATGTGCACACACAAATACAAAGAAGTACAACACACACACACACTACACTGACACTCTCACACAAAACCCACACACATTCACATAGACTACATACACACACACACACACACACACACTTTTACACTAATCATATGCTGCTCATATTCTGTTCTTTAATTTACTCCTACTATTATCTATAATCTGATATCTGGATGCCTAGTCACTTTACCCTGCCTTCATGTACATATCTACTTCAAATACATCTGCACATTGATCTGGTACTGGTACTCCCCGTATATATCTCCATTCTTGTGTATTTCATTCTTCTTGTTACTATTTTTCAACTTTGCATCGTTGTAACAAAGCATTTCACGGTTAAGTCGACACCTGTTGTATTCGATGCATGTGACAAATCAAATTTGATTTGACATACACACACACACACACACACGCAACAGTGTAGGCCTGACCTCCATTACAAGCACAAATAAAGCTTTCCCAGATCAACAAAGTCCAGAACAGGAAAATAGAGATAAGGTCCAGAGCTCTGTGTTCTCAACACATGACATCTGGTGCTGCTATGAACTCATACATGTATTCATACTGTATGGGATATTTACATTCGTGTGGTATCACCTGAAATTCTATTTGATTGTAAAACTAAGATTTTTTGTTGTTGAAAGATTACCCTTTGTACAGATGTAGGATCTTATTATGAACCAGTTTTCTACACCAGGAAAAAAAATCCTGCAGCAACAGGACATGTGAATTATAATGTGGATTATAATTATTGGACATTTTTTGCCAGGCTTGATTCATTTTTCGTTAGGGCATATCAAGTCTTACATTTTAAAGTGGAAAATACAAACTTTAGAGGACTTTTTAAACCTTAAGTTTGCATTTCCTGCTGTGTGGGAAAATTCTCAGCAACAAAAAAGTGATCACATTAAGATCCTACATCTGTAAAATCAAACCTCTAAATTATTGGATAATAATCAAATATGTGGACACAAAAGTGTTAGTTGCGATATCTACATTTTCATCATAGAACCAATTCATTCATTTCAGTATCACAATTAAAGTATTCATCAATCTATCATCTATCTTTTCTTTTGACTTCCTCAAAACCACATTTTAAGACTCATTGACACATATGACTTGATGATGAGTGTGTGATTAAACCCTGGTGCATGACTGTGGGTAGGAAGCTGTCACTCTGTGTAATGCTACTGGCAGGCAGGGGAAGCCGGGTGAGGTGCTATGTTGTGCTCCTCTCTGTGCCATGTTGCTGTTTACCTTCTCTCCCTGGGAGAGCAGAGTGCAGGGAGACGGCATGTCATCCAGTCATGGGGGTGGACATGATCTCTCATCCTCACCGAGACAGCAGAGCGGATGCTCCGGGGTCTAGGTGTCACCACTCCTAGGTGGTATGGCCACAGGGCTGTGTGTGTGTGTGTGTGTGTGTGAGGCTGACAGCTGCATGATCCATGCTCCCTGTGCTCTCTCAGGCCAGAAAGGCAGCAGGTAGATGGGGGGAGGTGGGGGGGAGAAGGGGAGAGAGAGAATGAGAGAGGAGAGAGAGAGACTCACCAGTATCTTCAGGGCAGTCATTTCACCTCCTCCTCTCTCTGGGTGGGCACGCCCCTCTCACCTCCACACCTCCATTACAGCCAAAGAGCAGAAACAAATGCCAGTCGAACCCCTCTCCCTGGTCCCCATAGACAGAGACCTTATGAATTCTCCCTCTCTTTTTTGACAGGTACTCATCTGCTTTCATTCAACCTTTCATCACGGCTTCAAAGACAAACTGATAATTTCCCTCAGGAGAATGAGAAGATCAGTTGCCTTCCTAAAAATTACTGGTATCCAAACATCGTTGCCCTGAAGCAATTTAGCTCGTCATAATTGGGCTCTTCATTTTGTCTCTCCGGGTTTATGATTGTAGAGTTATAATGTATTATTTTGCCTGAGAAGGATCGTTCAGTGCATTAAATATAAGTGATTTAATAACATATAATTTTCCCTTTATGTTTAAAACAAAGGCATAGGGGACTCATTCAGTGGGACGGGTGAGTTCCTCTACCTAACAACAGTGCTGCTGCCATGGTGTCTAGCCAGGAGAGGGAGACTGATCCGGCTCAAAATCCTCTAGTTCCAGGAAACTGCTTTTGAAGGCCCCAGGGATCCAGTGCTGGCATCAGGAAATAGGGTGTCTTACTGGTGGTTCAGAAAAGGGGCCACACACACACACACACACACACACACACACACACACACACACACACACACACACACACACACACACACACACACACACACACACCATCTTCACACTAGACCTATCCTGAAAACCACAACAACAAACCCTAACTCAACCCTACCTACACATTCCTTCTTTGTCTCTTTCCCCATAGGTGGGTTCAGTGAATGATGTACCTGGATGTAACAGAACAGGGGAGTTTAGCAGGAGCGGGGTTGAAACGGACACATGATGATGACTTGGTCAATCAGAGTGAAGTGAGCAAGCTCCACATCTGGAGTCTAGGTGTCAGTATCTGCCTGTAGTGCTCAGGTGTGGGGGGGGAGACCGGTAAACTCTGCTCCTCCTTTCTCCAGGGTTAGGGTTAGAGCACAGACAGTGAGGACCCTACGACCTCAGAAGGGAGGCAAATGCGGTCAACATAATCTGCCAAAGGGCTTGTAGGGGCCCTTCCTCTCCTTCTCTACTTGTCTGAGCTACATGTTAAATCTAAACATATCCCACCACTGCCCTGGGGAGGTGTTATGACAACCGAAAATGGTGAGCAGCAAGAGCAAGAAGTGGCTTGAACATGAATCATGTTTTTTTGACATGTGGGGGTGGGTTAAAACAGGCCTCTGTTGAGAAGCAAGTAGCCTGGAGAGACAAGTGTCAACCATCAACCAACAGGCCCAGCAAACCATCTCTCTCATGATAGGTCGGTTGTGCTGTGTGGGGTAAACAATAACACATTATAGAGACATTAAGAGCCAATTCCCCTGAACATATAGTATCTGTCAATGGGACACCTGCGCTTGTTTGGCTGCTCTGCTCATACCCTCATGCATCTCCAGTGGTAGGCTGATGGAGTGTGGGAGAGAGCAAGAGCTGATGTGAGGTGTGGTTTTGTAGGGGTGCCAGGGATAGCCCCAGGATGATTCTCTCTTCTGCATCACTAAGGATCCATTGTTAACATCTCAGGGGGGGGGGGGACACCACTCAGTCGCAGCATAATTCTGAGTAATCAAACCTGTCTGTTTTCACACACTCATTGAAGGGGAGAGAGAATTTGATTGGCAGCTTAACAAACAATCTGACACCTTACCTCATCCTCATTTATCCTGGGTGCAGACATTTGTGACTTCTCCCAATCTCATCTGCCCATGGAAAGTTTGATATCATTATTGTTGGTCTGTCTGTATCCGCGGGCAGAGGAGGGAATCCGGGATGGACAGACAGGTGTATTCTGACACCAATCTGTGGAAAAAGGAGCAGAAAGCACACTGTCTGTGATTCAGATTAAGGGTATGATATATGACATGTAAAAAGCTGAAAATAAATGTAGTTCAATAAATATGACTTTTGTTACGGTAGTCTAAGCATCAAATGAACCAAAATAGAAACATGATTTCAAAGAATCACTCAAATCTAGAAAGCTCACTTCCACTTCATAAATGTAGACTATTATCATTCCATATTTTGGTGGTGAAAGGTAAGAGAGAAAACATGAATATGGTTTTAATTACACTAACTTTAAATCATTTTATTTTGCATTTTCCTAAATTTCTTCTTCTTCATTGTTTGATTGGAGCTGTCGAGCTACCTGTACCTGCCTCGTAGTGTCGCTGCAGCAGTTCTTTGGCCTTTATCACTCGGTGGAGCTTCCGTTATTCCATTTCCGTACACAAATCTTCTCAACTGATGACGTGTGCTTTGCACAAAAATCAAATTGTTTTCAGTTTCACAATAAAACCGGATAAAGGTATTCTTCTATAAACCGAGGGTATTTTTTGTGGATTGTGTCTTGAAACATAAAAGGAAAATGGAAACATTGTACCATCAAACAAATAAGTGAGTGTTTCTGTTCTCTTTCAAAACATTAAGACCGCTAACGTAGCTCAATTGCCTTACAATATACCGCGTTACTGTAACCAGCTGGCTAGCTAACAGCATTTCATGACAAAGATAGTTTTAACTAACCCCTTCCATTATTGGTTATGATCTCAACAGGAAATTAGCTAGCCAACCAGCTAATAGATAGCCATAGATCGATTACCAACAATATTTAAACTATCACTACTATAACGGTACGTCGCGTTCAAACCAACTGGGAACTCAGAAATATTTGACTTTAGTGCATTCAAAACTATTAGGAACTCGTAAAAAACTAGTTCTGACTTGGAAACATCGTCATCCAACTCTGAATTCCAAGTCGGAAACTCGAACATCTTTTAGAGTTCCGATTTTCTGACCTAAAGATCACTGACGTCATGATTTTACCTTTTTCGCCCCCCAAACCCGAGTTCCCAGTAGTCTTGAAAGCACCATTAATTCACTGTCTGTAGTTTACGTATCTAGCGTGTGTATTAAATTGTCACATACCATTGTCTAGTTCCTTGTCTATTCAATAGACCTTTATCTAACATTACGTTTCCAGAGCTTCCATAGACCTCTGTTTAAGATTTACGGTAGCCTAGGAATAATTATATATCTTTGCTCTCTGTCCTCTTTGATCAGGCAAATACAGGAGGTGCAGTCGCTCATGGGACGCCTGGAGAACACAGATCGTCAGTCTGTCCACTGTGAGTTCACTCTTTCTAAATAATGGATATCTTCTGCATTCAATGAATGTTGCAAGTGTCAACCTCCCAGAAATGTTCCATATGCACAAAAAGTTCAAAAATGTGTTTACATCCCTGTTAGTGAGCATTTTTCCTTTGTCAAGATAATCGATCCACCTGACAGATGTGGCATATCAAAAAGCTGATTAAACAGCATGATAATTACACAGGTGCACCTTGTGCTGGGGCCAATAAAAGGTCACTCTAAATGTGCAGTTTTGTCACACAACACAATGCTACAGAAGTCTCTAGTTTTGAGGGAGCATACAATTAGCATGCTGACTGCAGGACTGTCCAACAGAGCTAATGCCAGATTGAATGTTTATTTCTCTACAATAAGCTGCCTCCAACGTCGTTTACAGAATTTGGCAGTACGTCCAACTGGCCTCACAACCGCAGACCACATGTAACCAGGCCAGCCCAGGACCTTCACATCTGGCTTCTTCACCTGCAGGATTGTCTGAATCCCAGCCACCCAGACAGCTGATGAAACTATGGGTTTGCACAACCGCAGAATTTCTGCACAAGCTGTCAGAAACTGTATCAGGGAAGCTCATCTGTGTGCTCGTCGTCTCACCAGGGTCTTGACCTGACTGCAGATCTGCGTCGTAACCGACTTCAGTGGGCAAATGCTCACCTTTGATGGCCACTGGCATGCTGGAGAAGTGTGCTCTTCACGGATTAATCCTGGTTTCAGCTGTACTGGGCAGATTGCAGACAGTGTGTTTGAGCGCCCCGTGGTGGGGTTAGAGTATGGGAAGGCATAAGCTACGGACAACGAGCACAATTGCATTTTATTGATGGGAATTTGAATGCACAGAGATACTGTGACGAGTTCCCGAGGCCCATTGTGCCATTCATCCGCCGCCATCACTTCATGTTTCAGCATGATAATGCACAACCCCATGCCGCAAGGATCTGTTCACATTTCTTGGAAGCTGAAAATGTCCCAGTTCTTCCATGGCCTACATACTCAGCAGACACGTCGCCCATTGAGCATGTTTGGGATGCTCTGGATCGACGTGTACGACAGCGCATTCCAGCCAATATCCAGCAACTTCTCACAGCCATTGAAGAGAAGTGGGACCACAATCAACAGCCTGATCAACTCTTTATTTGCGCTGCATTAAGAAAATGGTGGCCAGATACTGGCTGGTTTTATGATCCAGGCCCCTACCTTTTTTTACAGTATCTGTGACCAACAGAGGCATATCTGTATTCCCAGTCATGTGAAATCCATAGATGAGGGCTTAATGAATTTATTTCATTTTACTGATTTCCTTATATGAACTGTAACTCAGTAAAATATTTAAAATGGTTGTGTTTTTATATTTTTGTTAATTATAAATTTGGAATTTACAACTAGGCAGTATTTACATCTTTCCCCTTCTCCAGTGTTGTGCAGCCCTTTGAGCCAAGCTGTGCCCTCCCTTCCTACTGATTGTTTTGGGAGGTGGGCAGGGCGGGCAATGTTCTGTGAGCCAGGCTGGTGCCAGGGCAGGAAGCATAGGGGTGGCAGGGAAGAGGGACGACTGGGAAGTCTTCTCTAAAGATAATGGTGGCAGCCAGTCGGCCGCCCAGTTGTGACAATGACATCATCTCGCATGTTAGAGGGTGGAAGGATGCAGCAGGCGTCCGAGCGAGGAGTCACTCAGTCAGGACAGGAGAGGGCTGGGGGACAAGATGGTGCTAGTCCTTTTAAAGGGCAGATAAAAGCTTCCCACAAGCCTAGTGCTGCTGTCACCTTGGAATCAAATGCTATCTAGAATCTCAGCAGTCTGAGAATGAAACGGGTGTAACGATAGATATCTGACTTCAAATAAGAATCAGTGGCTGATTTGTCTTCATGAAGAGATGATGTACAAGGCCCTTTGTTTCAATGGGGATTAACTTCCTCTGCGAAGTTTGAGGAAATAACACATTTGCTTTCATCCTCTCTTGGATTCACCTGAAACCGTGGGGCTGGTAACATGGAATGAGGAAACTAACTACAGTGTGACAAACCACTGACATCATCTGTCTTGTCTGATTTGTTACAATGAAAGTAACTTTAACATTTTATTTTGAATAAGATTGGCCTATTTTGGGAGTGAGACAACTGTTCAGGGTGTGTTTAATTGTGTGTGTGCTCTCCAGTGTTGGAGAACGAGCTGCAGGCCAGAATCGACCAGATCTTCAGCCATTTGGAACGTCTGGAAATCCTGACTAGCAAAGAACCGCCAAACCGGCGTCAGAACGCCAAACTGTGAGTACTCATAAACTGCATCGGTCTCCCAAATACACCAGAGATGGCATGGCGATGAATGTTTCATAAAGATGGGTGGGACTGGGACGAGGTCACAGCTAGATGAAACGGGCAGTGTGTTTCTCATCCCCTGTGGCGACGCGGATCTGTGAAAACATTCCCTCGGCAGCCCCGTCATTCACCGGCATTCCTGCCGCGTTGGGCAAGGCGTCACTTCAGAGCCGGGTAAACAGGCCCCAGGGGACAAACTGCTGCGCCCCGTCCCACAGCTCTCCTCTGATCTCTGGACAGCTACAGTACGCTGGGGCCGCAGGGCTGAGCCACAAGCAGGTGATGCTCAGGAGGAGCGGGAGAGAGGGGTGGAGGGAGACAGGCCCTCGGGTGTTTCAGCCAGGTGGAGAAGTAAGTCAGATTGGGAAGAAGGCAGGCATGTTGACTTATCTTAATGATGATGATAGAAAGCTTTTATTGAGAGCTAGAAGACATCCATACAGTGCAGATGTCATGAGTTAGTGAAGAAGGAGTGACTGAACCACAGTCCTGGAAATGGAGCTGGAGGCAAAGGCTGACTTTCTACCCTCTGAGATTTCCTCTGCCATTATTCGGCTGGGGGGTAAGAAGAATGTGGTCTCTGTCTGTGTCCCCTCCGCAGGCGGGTAGACCAGCTGAAGTATGATGTTCAGCACCTCCAGACAGCACTGAGGAACTTCCAGCACCGTCGCTACTCACGAGAGACCCAGGACCGAGAGAGGGAGGAGCTCATGAGTCGTACCTTCACCACCAACGTCAGTAGTAGTGGCCCACTCATCTCCCATGTAGCACTACAGTAATGTCTGCAGTCATGTAATGATAATCTAAAACATGAATACTAACTCTGCTTGACAGACCACAACTGGTGTAACATGGGCAATTAAACCAAACACATTTATTAGGGGAACATTGTTGAGATGTTACCGGTATTGTCCCCTACAGGATGCAGACACCTCCATCCCCATAGACGAGACGTTGCAGTTAAACTCCAACCTGAACAACGCACACAGAGGCATGGACGACCTCCTGGGCAGCGGCAGCAGCATCCTCACCGGACTCCGGGACCAGAGGGACACGCTCAAGGTGTGTGTGTTTGCTCACATACGGGCCTTTCCCAACAATGCAGAGAGAAAAAATAGAGAGAGAATGAATACACAATGAGTAACGATAACTTGGCTATATACACAGGGTACCAGTAATGAGTTGATGTGCAGGGGTATGATGTAATTGAGGTAGATATGTACATACAGGTAGGGGTAAAGTGATGAGGCTACAGGATAGATAATAAGCATTAGTAGCAGCGTATGTGATGATTCAAAGAGTGCAAAATGCTGATAGTCCTGGTAGCTATTTGGTTAACTATTTAGCATTCTTATGGCTTGTTGGTAGAAGCTGTTCAGGGTCCTGTTGGTTCCAGACTTGGTGCATCGGTACCGCTTTCCGTGCGGTAGCAGAAATAAGTCTATCATTTGGGGGCTGGAGTCTTTGACAATTTTCAGGGTCTTCCTCTGACACCGCCTGGTATAGAGGTCCTGGATGGCAGGGAGCTCAGCCCCAGTGATGTGCTGGGCCATACGCACTACCCTTTGTTGTGGATGCCAAGCAGTTGCCATACCAAGTGGTGATGCAGCAAGTCAAGATGCTCTCAATGGTGCAGCTGTAGAACTTTTGAGGATCTTTTTTTCTTTTGACACTTTGCCAAGGAACACTGACCGTGACACGGCAGGGCAGGTCCCTGTCCACGGTATCCCAGAGAGAGGAATCAGTATTCCAAAACAAACCCCCGGTTTCTGTCCTCTGTAACGATCACTATGTGTAGTAGAAGTGTGTGGTGCTGGTCGTCAGCAGCAGGCTAAGTACATATTTCTTGGGAGGAGAAGAGATGGTGTTCCTGGTGAAGGCTGCTGTAGGCCTCCTGTTATCAGGGCATCTGGTGATCAGATGGGCTGGCCGTGAGAAACAGCTGAGGGACAGACCGGGAGGACAGAATGGCTGGGTGTGGTTCCTCAGACAGCCTCACCCTAATCAGTTGAATAGAGCTTTGTCATGACCAGGCTAAATGCAGGTTATGATACGACTGTGTTTACAGTATTCCCACAAACAAACAGCAATGAAGCAGAATACCCATTAATAACTAACTTCAGCTTGTTCTTCAGGAAACAACAGCACAATCAATGGAACTTCAGCAGCTAACGTTTGATGTCTTTTCTCTCCTCTGTCTTCCCTAAATCCAGGGGACCCACAAGAAGATGCTGGATGTGGCCAACATGCTGGGTCTGTCCAACACGGTGATGAGGCTGATCGAGAAGAGGGCCACCCAGGATAAGTTCATCATGATTGGAGGGATGCTGCTCACCTGTGTGGTCATGTTCCTGGTGGTCAAGTACCTGGGCTGACCATGACCGCAACTGCCACCACAGTTTTGCGTTGGTCTTGGACATTTTTGCACAATAAGCCCATAAGATACGTGAACGGTGATAAAATAGGCTCGTCTTCTAATCGGAGAGTTCCCTGAAAGTATTGGTTCCGATCGGAAGGCGAGGAATTATCCCTCTTTTAATTTCCATAGGTTTTGTCACCCACTTCTATTTCAACCACTCTTTGTTTGCACCAGGTAAATGGGTGTTAAGCAAGACATACACACTGAGTGTACAAAACATTAAGGATGCCTTCCACCTTTTGCCCTCAGAACAGCATCAATTCATCTGGGCATGGACTCTACAAGGTATTGAAAGCATTCCACAGGGATGCTGGCCCATGTTGATTCCAATGCCTCCCACAGTTGTCAAGTTGGCTGGATGTCCTTTGGGCGGTGGACCATTAGTGATACACACGGGAAGCTGATGAGCGTAAAAACAGCTTTGCCGTTCTTGACACAAACCAGTGCGCCTGGCACCTACTACCATACCCTGTTCAAAGGCACTTTTGTCTTGCCCATTCACCGAATGGCACACATATACAATCCATGTCTCAAGGCTTACATTTAAAAAAAAAATCCATATCCTCCATGTATACTGATTGAAGTGAATTTAGCAAGTGACATCAATAATGGATCATAGCTTTCACCTGGTCGGTCTGTTATGGAAAGAGCATAACTCCTGACACCTGTGTCCCCCTTAAAGTGGGTGAGATATAATGAGTTCATTTCCTGACTGGCCCTTATAGACATTTCTGGGTGTCAAAATATTCTCCATTTTTGCCTTCTCCCCTAAACTGAATTTCCTTGCCTTAGTCTCCCCTATAATGAATTTCCTTGCAACCATAATTCCAGCTTAGTCTCCCCTATACTCCATTTCCTTGCCTTAGTCTCCCCTATAATGAGTTCTCCATTTCCTTGCCTTAGTCTCCCCTATAATGAGTTCTCCATTTCCTTGCCTTAAGTCTCCCCTATAATGAGTTCTCCATTTCCTTGCCTTAGTCTCCCCTATAATGAGTTCTCCATTTCCTTGCCTTAATCTCCCCTATAATGAGTTCTCCATTTCCTTGCCTTAGTCTCCCCTATAATGAGTTCTCCATTTCCTTGCCTTAGTCTCCCCTATAATGAGTTCTCCATTTCCTTGCCTTAGTCTCCCCTATAATGGTGGTTTCATCTTCACCATCTATTTGAAGCGTTATTTGACTGTTTGCTGCTCTTTTCCCCAAAAATGGACAGAAAAAAAGTTCTGGAAATGGATGAAAAGCTTATGTTGCACCTCATCACACATCCTAATGACACTGCCTGGAGAACACTTATGTCAGATGAACCAATACATGTATGTAGCCCAGGGAGGAAGAGGGCAGTTAACAGGGACCTGTGCAGAAGCTACAGACCGATTTAGTAAGAACAAAAACACAAAAGTAATGAAATATTCTGCTTGTCATGTTTTCAGAAACTATCTATACAAGGTGTATTGTCGTCACACTTTCAAAATGTAAATTGTCTGGACATTTGCTTGGCCCTAGTCTCACTATGTTAGTGCAACCAAGGTTCAAATTGTTATTCTCTGGAGATCAAAAATTAAACATTTTAAAAACAACTGGTCTTAAATCTGTCTCTGAAGTGTACATTATTTTCCATGTAATCTAGCAATTAAATTAGGTATGGGTCAAAACTAACAATGGACATAAAGTATTGTTTAAATATCTTGCTGAAAATGTCAGAAACTGTCATATGATATGGAGTTTACATTTACAACAGTAAAACTATTGTTTGAAACAGGATTATTTTCAAGACTAGTACTTAATTGGGCCTAGTCTGGGGACCTATCCGGACTGTGCATAGGAACCCCTACCATCACATCTGACATGTTAGTAATTTAGCAGACATGCTTATTCAGAATCACTGACAGTACTGAGTGCATATTTTCTTTTTTTCACATTTACAAATACAATCCTGGGAGACCAATAAGCATGGAATGTTCCAGCAGGTAGATAAACTATGGATTAAAAGTTTTACACTGAAATTAGAAAGTCTGACTCCTGGTCTTGATGTACAGCTAGCTGTAAGTGAGGCTACATAACTTACTGAGCTCTGGCGCCATCTAGTGACAGCTCGGCATTCCATAACCTTCAGAAGAGTCAAAACAGATGTAAAATCTTCTAGACTTGTCCTCTAGTCTAAAAAGGGCTGCATGCAATATGCAGACATCTCAAGAAGCTTGTAATGAGAAATTCATTTTCATTGCAGTTTGCCACAGTAAGTAGCGAATGCATGTTTGTGCTGGTATCTGTTACTATAACGTACCATACTGGATTTCTTTCCCTATGTATTGCTCACAACCCTTACTCATACCACTGCAGACTACGTTTAGCTGGTGAAGAGTGAAGACAGACATGTAGCAACTCAAAACTCTTTATTTGCTGACGTCATATTTAAAAAAGACATACCATTGCTGCCTCTTACAGGCAGTCCCATCACCCAATCCTTCCCATACAGGATAATAGTTCAGAAAATGTCTTGATAAAGTATTCCTGTCCATCTTTGTTCCTTCAGTTATTTTTTTTACAGTAGCAACAAACCCCTAGAATGTTATTGGGGTTAACTACAGCAATTTTATTTACATTGAGCAAAAATGACAAGAGGAAAAACATTTTTTGAGGAGCATTTTGGAAAATAATTTAGAAATAAAAAAAATACAATTATTGCAGTATCCTACAATCATACATTTGTTACATGATGCGAAAGCAGCATCTTGATGTACAGATTTCAGTGCAAGTCATTTCAAAATACAACCACTACCACTTGGAACAACATGACCTTTAACCCTACAGCAGGGTGTGATCCCCCCCCACAGTACCTCCAATAAAAACATGAGCTTTGCCCAACCTCTTATCGGTGTTCCCCCACCAGTGACCATTTTCATTTCCTTATGGGCAACATTTCATTAGTCAGTAATAAAGAACATCCCTTAAATGCCCATCATATTAGAGGGATACTTCACATTGCTCAGTGATCTATGTACACTATACCGTATTACAAATTGTTGGTGAATATTACGGGTCATGAATAGAGCAAGTAGTCATGTGAGAAAATTAGATATTAATGACAACAGAATTTAGGCAGTAGACTAGAGCCACCAGATTACATTACAAAGTCAAGGCTGTTTCCAGTCATGGATGTCACCCTAAACCCCCTCTTGTCCCCATCTCATCTCCCCTTTCCTTTCCCACAACACCATCCTGCTTATGGCTTCAGCCACTGTGTCTCTTTGGCTGTAAAAACAAAGAAGAACATTGACAGCAACAATCAGTTATAAACTGTGGGACAAAAAAAAAAATACTCAGAGGTTTCTGATTCTATTTTTTCTTTTCAAAACATCTTAGATTTGAGGTTGCCTCAAACCCTCCTCCACCCTGTCCAGAAACCTCAGGGTGAATGTCAGGCAACTGTTAGGAGGGGTCCATTCAAAGAGCCCACAGTAAATGTCTGTTGTTTACCTCTGCACAGGCAGCATATCACAGCACCTCTGTCTGGCCAGTGGTCTAATGGTGGCCATTTTGATGATATTCTCATAATCACCTGCTGCCACTACATCTCCCTCTCTCCATGTTAACTCAGATGTTTAACCAGGCCTGCTCTGGCCAAAACCCTCCTCTGATGTGGACACATGGCTCTAGTGAAGGTCTTTCTCAGGAGCCGTGGTTAGGGGGGTGCTGGAGGTCCTGCCCTGAGAAGATGGGGTGCAGGAAGGGGTGGAGCTGCAGTGCGGCTGCCGCAGCGGCGTTAGTGTGCCGGGGGGCGAACAGCGTTGGGTAGAGGGATGAGTGTGGTATGTGGTGGAGGGCTAAGGGGCTGTGGTGATGAAGTGCTGAGGCTGGGATAATGTGTATGGGCTGGCCAGAGAGGAAGGCTGTGTGGTGGGCAGGGATCAGTCCAGCGTGTCCCACTCCCAACTGGTGGCCCAGAGTGTGGCCTAGAGAGTGGCCCAGGTGAGACAGGGAGATGGGGGTGAGGTGGTGCTGGGGGATGTGGTGGACCTGGGCTAACTGGGGGTGCGGGTGGGGTCCGTGTGGGTGGATGCCCATGGCTGCAGCCTGAGCAGCATGGTGCTGCTGGATGAGATGTTGTACTGTGGTGAGGGAGGTAGCTGAGGCTGCAGACACTGCAGGCTGGTGGATCTGGATCATCTGCTGCTGGGGGGGAGGGGGTGCCGGCTGCAGATGGTTCGCTGCTGCAGCCATGTTCGCTGCAGCCTGTGCTGCTGCGGCTGAGGGGAAGGTCTTGATGTGCTTGGCCAGGAGCTGCTGCTGGATGTGCTGCTGGGCGGCCTGCTGCAGCTTGCCGTACTTCTCCATCTCCTCTGGGGTGAAGGTGATGGGCTGGCTCTCCAGCGGGGCCAGATCGTCCTCCTCTGCCTCCATGCCCATGTCCTCCTCCTCCAGGCTGGGCGGGGGGTAGTTGGGGTAGGCGTGCATGGGGGTGGCTGCTGCTGCATGTCAGGCATGAGGGGCTCCATCATGGGGTTTGGGAGGGGTCCTGTCCCGGCTCGCCCTGGTATGGGGGCATCAGCATGGAGGGCTCCTGATGGAACAGTGGCCGGGGCTCATGAAGAACCCGTGCGTCCAGGGTGAGGTGGCGGGCCTCCTGAACTACTACTACCGTCTCCTCCACTTTCTTATGAGCTGGTTGAGGGGGAGGTGGTGGGGGGAACTCCCGGATGGGCTCCATCAGGATGACCTCTGCCACAGCATCTGAACCTTTCCCTGCTGATGACTTCTCTCCACCATCAGGCCGGGTCAGGGGGATCGCAGGGAATTTCTTCCCTGCCTGCAGCTTACCGAACAGGGGCAGCATGGACTTATTGCCCAGAGCTGGAGGCAGTTTGGGCCCAAAGTAGCCCGATGGTGGGTCCTTGATCTTGGCGCCAGTCTTGGTCCCTGTGGTTGTGACATCAGATCCCTTCCTGGACTGGATCTTATCCAGAAGCTGGCGGGCGGTGAAGTGTGAGGAAGAGTTCCTCTGGTCTCCTCCTCCTTCTCCCCTGGACCCCCCTGCCCTCTGGCTCTGGGAGCTGCTGTTGCGGTTTGGGGCTCGTGATGAGGCAGAGCGGGGGACTGGGAGCGGTAGATGCAGGAGCGGTTGAAGTCTCGGCGCCGTGTGGCGCTGTCTGCCCGGCCCCTGTGGGCCCCCTGGCCTCCCCGACCCCGGTGAGGGGAGCCCTTGGTGGAGCTGGAGGAGCGGCTGGCTGAGCTGTGGCTGCGGCTGTAGCTGCGTCTCCATGACCTGGCGCTGCTGCTGCGGCTCCTGCTGCTAGAGCTCCGAGAGCTGCTCCGGTGCCGCCGCTGGTGCCTCTTCCTGCGGCTGTGGCTGCGTGAGCGGGAGCGAGAGTCCTCCGAGGACGAGGAAGAATAGTGACGTCTTCTGGAGCGCCGCCGCCCGCCGCTTCCCCGTCGATCGTACTCTGAGTCAGAGGAGCGCTTAGAGTGTCTCCGGTGGCGCCCCCGTCACTGTCTTCACTGTAACTGTCTGAGTAGCTGCGGCTGCGCCGGCTGTAGGCGCTCGAGGAGCGCTCCGAGCTGCTGGAGTCTGACTGGCTACGGGAGGCCTGGCCGCGGTGCCGCCGCCGGCTGCTCCCTCGCCCGTCTCCCCGATGTGACGAGTGGCTTCGGGAGCGGCCGGAGTCCTCGCTCTGGTGCCGGCGCCCCTCCCGGGGCGTGGACCTGCGGCGGCTGGATCGGGAAGCTGAGCCTCCTCCTCCTTCCTCCTCACTCTCACTGCTGGGTGGTCTGCCTGGCCCGGGGCTCTTCTGGGCCGAGGAGGAGCAGGAAGCGCTGGGTGGGGCGCTGGGGTCTGTCTTCAGACGCTTGGTGCCGTTGTGCTCCTCAGAGGGCTTGGCCTCATCAGAGCCTTTCCCTGCCCCACCTTCCTCTGCCCCGGACTTCTGAAGTGCTTCTTTGGCTGGTCGTTTCCTCTTCCCAGGTTCCGCTCCTGTAGCAGATCCTGTTCCTGCTGGTGCTGGGGAGCACTAGAAACCGTTGCGGCTACTGCTTTATCCTCTTTAGGCTTTTCCTTATCACCACCACCTCCTTCTTCCCCCTCCTCACCTTTGTTTTTGCTCTTCTTTCGTTTGTGTTTTTTCTTTTTTTTGGTTTTCTCTCCTAGGATCTCAGTTTCCGCGTCCCCGTCCACTATGGCTCCCTTCTCTTTTTCTTTGCGCTTGGAGCCTTTGCCAGATTTCTTATGCTTCTTCTTTTTCTTCTTTTTCTTCTTCTTGGCTCCGCTTGTGCTACTCTGTAGCTTTTGCTCCTCAGTCTCCCCTTGGGAACCCTCTATTTTTAAGGAGGGCTCCTCCTTACCAGTGTTGTCAGTGCTGGGCCCAGGGGTGGTGGTGGCAGCAGCATTCCCCTCATTGACTGCAGCAGCTGCCTCAGGATTGTTTTTTTTCTCAGCTCCTTCACCAGCGGGCTTGGAGGACTTTGCTGCTCGTCCAGCACGGGCCCCTTTGTTGCGGGACAGTTTGAAGTCGAAGTACAGGGGGTTGCAGCTGTAAGAGAGGGCGGGCTGAGCCTTGGTAAAATCCAGCAGCTCCGAGGGCCACTGCAGAGTGGTGCTCTCGTCTTTGCTCAGGACCAGGAAGAAGGGACCGGTGGGGATTTTGGGGCCCAAGTTGGGCCCTGGGACTGGGGTCCTCCTGCTTGTTGTCTGGTTCTGCGTAGGGGCTGTTGTGGGAGGAGGGTCTGTGAAGCTGGCAGAGACCTCTTCAGTCTTCAGTTTAGGTGATGTGGGAGTAGGAGTGGGCTCTGTGACTGTGGGAGTAGGAGTGGGCTCTGTGACTGTGGGAGTAGGACTGGGCTCTGTGACTGGAGCTGCAGGAGTTCTCTCTGGCTCCTCTGATTTGCACTCAGTAGCTTTTGGCTGTGTCTGCTCAGAAACCTCTGCTACCACCTTTTCTTCCTTCTCTTGTTCATCTTCTTCTTGCTCCCTGATCTCACACTGGTCTGTGGCCTTCATGAACACCAGGAACTGGAAGCGGGGTTTGACTCTGCAGTGAGTTGGTGGGATGTAGTGGTAGTACTCAGGCTCCTGGCCGGCCCAGCCTTCCTCCTTCTTCATCATCATCTTCAGCTTGTTGAGAGTGGAGGCTAGGGAGGTGCCATCATCCTCTTCCTCCTGCTCTGGTTGTTCTTGATGTAGTTGCTCCTCCTGCTGCTCCTCCTCCTCCTCCTCTGGCCCTGCTGTTCCATTCCCCCCTCCTCCCTTGGGGCTCTCGGTGCTGCAGCCTGAGGTCTCCTCCTGTCCCACGGCCTTCTCCCCTCCCTCCTCCTGTCCCCCCCTCCTCCTCGTCATCCTGATGGAGTTTAGCGAACACTGCTGCGACCGTCTCCAGCTTCACTGGGGGTTTCTTGGCGAAGGAGAAGGACACGCTGACCTTGGAGGCCCCGGCCGGGGATGAGCTGCTCTTCCCCAGGGAGAAGCTGACGGTGGGGCTGGTTTGGGGGAGGCCTGACCCCCACTGCTCTTCTCCTCCACTGACAAGCCCTCCATGGCAGTGTCTGCAGGGGGACATACTCAGGGGTTACAGCACTCCCCTCTTCACCCTTCTCTCCGTCTACTGCCACGGTGGTGGGTTTGAACATGGGACCACTTCCCGGGGTACTGAAACACAACGATAAAGAACATATTAAAGTAAACTGTTTAATGTGTTGTGTTTTATCCAGAACACATTTTTTATAATAATTTTTCTTTGCATATACATCTGCATTCCTGCACTAATAGAAAGCAGCCACACAGCTATTAGACTGTTAAACAGCCATCACAAGCACATTAGAGGCTGCAGCCTATAGGCATTGACTAGGAATCACTGGCCACTTTAAGGAATGGAACTTTAATAATGTTTACATATTTGGCATTACTCATATGTATATACTGTATTCTATGGTGTCTTAGTCCGTTCCGCTCTGACATCGCTCATCCATATGTATATGGTCTTAATTCATTCCTACTAAGATGTGTGTGTATTGGGTATACGTTGTGTCATTTGCTAGATATTACTGCACTGTCGGAGCACAAGCATTTCGCTACACCCGCAATAACATCTGCTAACCTAATCACGTGTATGTGACCAATAAAATCAAATGTGATATTATTCATTATTGGGTTACAGCCTCCACTTCAGCCAGTAGAGGGCGGTTGAGTCTGCAGTATATACTGTAGCATGTGCTCACCAGTTCTGCTGTTTTTGGGTCATTGTCATGCTGCTCAGCCAGCTCAATGCCCTGGCTGAGGGAAGTAGGTTCTCACCCAAGATTTGCGGTCTGGCCCATCCATCGTCTCTTTGATGCCCTGTCCCCTTAGACCCCCTGCATGTTTCCACCTCCATGTTTGACGGTGGGTATGACACGTTTCTCGGGGTCAAGGCTCTTCTCTGCTTCAGCTCCTTAAGCCTCTGCAGCAACACGGGTCAGATGGAGAAGAACAGGGATGAGGGAGAGAAAGAAAACAGCTAAGGATTTCTGCATCCACAATAAGGTCAATGGTGCAACACCATTCAACAAAACCATTTTATATCTGCAAAGCCCTCTCCACTGAGACAGGCTCCTTACACTTGTTTCTGGAGGGTCTGTGATTTAAGGCTCGGTTACTCTAAGCACCTGTACACGGTGACAGGAAACCCAGTGTGTGTAGGGCTGTAGCAGCGTGGGGGTCAGCGGAGGTACTCCTCACCTGCTTATGAGCGTGGTCGTACGAGTTGATGTGGTTGTCAAACTCTTGGTGCTTCTGGTACTGTTTCTCACACAGCTCACAGTAAAAGTTGGCCCGCAGGTCTTCCAGGGCTTTGGCGATGGCCTTCTCCTTTTCCACCTGGTCCTATTGTTGGGGTCAAGGAGGACAGGAGATGTACTTTCCCCCTCACTGACATTCTATACAGATTAGAGATGAAAATGATGACATATCTTGTGTTACTCATCTCATATGTATATATCTGTATTCTATACTATTCTACGTCTTAGTCCGTTCCGCTTAATCGCTCATCCATATATAGTCTTATTCAGTCCTACTTTGGTACTGGTTGAGTAATCCACAGGAAACTCTATGGTTGTTTATCAATGGAGGTTAAAAAGTTCAATAACTGAAAGAAATGACAAGGTAACAAATTGAAGTGTACAAGGATTGTGCTCGCAGGTTGTTGTTTATACAGTGCATTCGGAAAGTATTCAGACCCCTTCCCCTTTTCCAAATTTTATTACATTACAGCCTTATTCTAAAATGGATAAAATAATTGTTTCCCCCTCAATCTACACACAATTCCCCATAATGACAAAGCAAAAACAGTTTTATTTTTACACAATAATTAAAAACAGAAATATCTTATTTACAACATCCTTGAGATGTTTCTAGAACTTGATTGGAGTCTACCTGTGGTACATGATTTGGAAAACTATACAAAAGGTCCCACAGTTGACAGTGCACGATGTCAAAGGAATTGTCCATAGAGCTCCGAGACAGGATTGTGTTTGGCGAGGCCTACAGATCTGGTTGGGGTCAACTGTAGGGCAAAAAGATGTCCGAGTGACATTGATACAGATTAGAGATGGAAAGATGAAATAACATCCTAAGATTAGAGCCTGTATAATCTGGTCTTTATTCTCCTATCATAGGGCTCGGTAGTGGTTGAGTAACCCACAGGAAACTCTATGGTTGTTTATCATTGAGGTTAAAAGTCCAATAACCAAAATAAATCAATCACATAAGGTAACAAAGCGTACAAGGATTGTGCTTGCAGGTAGTTTTTATACAGTGCATTCGTTAAGTATTCCGATTTTTTTCAAAATGTTGTTACATTATAGCCTTATTCTAAAATTGATTAAATAATTATTTTCCCCTCACAATCTACAAACAATACCCCATAATGTTGTATTTTTTTATTTAATTAAAAACAAATGGCACATTAATTAAAAACAGAAATACCTTATTTACAAAAATATCCTTGAGGTTTCTACAACTTGGAGTCCACCTGTGGTAAATTAAATTGATTGGACATGATTTGGAAAAGGCACACACCTGTCTATACAAGGTCCCACAGCTGACAGGTCCCTTAGAGAAACAGTGATCTCCATCATTCTTAAATGGAAGAAGTTTGAAACCACCAAGACTCTTCCTAGAGGCAATCAATTGAAAGGGCAGCAGGTAGCCTCGTGGATAGAGCGTTGGGACAGTAACTGAAAGGTTGCTGGATCAAATCCCCGAGCTGACGTGGTAAAAATCTGTCGTTTTGCCCGAGCAAGGCAGTTTAACCCACTGTTACCCAAGCGCCGATGACGTGGATCTCGATTATGGAAGCCCCCCCGCACCTCTGTTTCAGAGGGTCAAATGCGTTCAGTTGTACAGGATTCTCTGGTCTGATGAAACAGAGATTGAACTTTTGGCCTGAAAGCCAATCGTCACGTCTGGAGGAAACCTGGCAGCATCAATCTGTGGGGATGTTTTTCAGCAGCAGGAGGGATCGAGGTGCAGAAATACGTTTCTGGAGACCTGCACCTACAAGACAGTGACCCGAAGCACACAACCAAGTCAATGCAGGAGTGGCTTCGGACAAGTCTGTCAGGTTGTCCTTGATTGGCCCAGCCAGAGCATCTCTGGAGAGACCTGAAAATAGCTGTGGAGCAATGCTCCCCATTCAACCTGACAGAGCTTGAGAGGATCTGCAGAGAAGAATGGGAGAAACTCCCCAAATACAGGTGTTCCAAGTTTGTAACGTCATACCCAAGAAGACTCGAGGCTGTAATCGCTGCCAAAGGTGCTTCAACAAATGGTTTTGAAATAAATGTGATATCAGTTTTAATTTTTTTCTGAATTTGCAAACATTTCTAAAAACCTGTTTTTGATTGTCGTTAGGGGTATTGTGTCTAGATTGATGAGGGACATTAAAAAAAAAAATACATTTTAGAATAAAGTAACAAAATTTGGGAAAAGCCAAGGGGTCTGAATACTTTCCAAATGCACTGGCATATGCCATTTCTGCAGATATACCGGTAACCCGCTAAAATAAATGATTTGGCACATGCATGACAGTATAAGCATTCCAGTTCCATTGACTGAGCGTCTGTCTGTGTTTATCTCATATATTTAGAATCTCACACCAGCACAAACAGCAACTCCTCACATGAAGTCATCCAATTTTCTCCACTAGAAAGAAGCGTAAGTGAGTGGGAGATGAGGAACAGGAGAAGCTCTATGATTCTCCAAGGCCGATTTTACTGCATTGAGACACAGAACGGCAGCAGAATCTTAACAAGACAGGGCTATGAGTCACTGGCACAGGAGAAAAGCAAGAAGGTATGCAAATGCAGGAAACAGGGTCACCTTGAACTGAGTGAACAAATGCTAGTGAGAGATTGTTGAAACGAGGACCTTGAGAAGAGAGGCGTATGTATGGCTGGATTGAGTTGGCTAGTAAGGAGAGTCTCACCTTGTATTTCTGCTGTAATTCCTCTGTGACTTCCTTCTCCACCTCCAGCACTTTCCTCTTCTCTGTAGCATCTTCGGCAACATCCAACTACACACACACAATATGTAAGTTAACAAACTCGCTATGAACAAACTAAAACAAAACTCACAAATACACAGACAATTTTATGTAGAACATGGATATTTTGCGAGCCACTGACAGTGTCTTACCTCCATCTCCATGCGTCCCATCCCCATGACATCATATTTGAGGATGATGGGCACAGGGTCGGTGCGTCCTGGGGGGAGAGAGACAGAGAGAGGGGGAGGTGAGGCTCTGACACTGGGACGGGGGGACAGCTCGGGGACAGCCTGCTTTTAGAGCACAGGGTGCTGGGGTTAGAGAATATTGCCTTGAAGTGCAAAGAGACCAGAAAAGCTACAGTGAACCAAAAACCAGCCATTCTCACAGCTTACCATAGCCACCAGGCACGGACGGCACAGCTTAAGTACCCTGACTACTTCTCAGCTGCGTTCTCTTTTCTAGAAAGACGCATCCAAATTTCTGCACTGATCCTAGTTCTGAGACGTAACCAGCATAGGCCATATGAGCAGTTCAGAGACGTCCATTTGGATAAGGGAAGGGGAGAGGACAAGGAAACGGGGGGATAAAGTATACTGGAGAAAAACAGAGTGGCAAGGACAGGGTTTAAGCCTGTATCTGTCGCAGTATCTCCGTGTCTCCCTCCAGTCTAAAACTGCTGAGCGTAGCCTCTCTCCCCCCTCCCTCCTCCAGTACCGCAGTCCGTTTCAACAAGAATGCCAAGTTTACCAAGGACAATACTGCCGGAGGGGCTGGCTGACGCAGCTGCTACAGATTACTGAGCAGAACACCACTGCGACAACATAGTACAGCCTCCCCATTACCCGGCTCTGAACTGCCCAATGACTGACCCCACAACCCCCTGTACTGTCCCATAGGAGACCCAGCCTCTGCTCCCCCTCTACCCCAGGCCTCTCATCATGGCCCTGGCCTAACAGGCTCTCCCCCCTCTTTCCCTCAGTCTACTTAAGCCATGTTACGTAAGCTGTGAAAAGAGCTAGATCAGAAGGAAATTAACTTTAGAAAAATAAATTAACCAACCAAAAACAACCAGAAAACAGAATGAAACAGAAAAAGATCAAAACTATGTTGGAGATTTGACACGTAATTTTGCTTTAATCCACTCATAATCAGCCAAACGAAGCAGAGAGAGAGAGTAAATAAAGGACAAGCACTGAACTACAGCGGGGTAACGTCACAGGCCAGGAATTGCCATGGTGACATTGCAGGGGAGGGGATACTTACCTGAGAAAATAGGGTATGGGGTGGGGTTGGACAGACAGGGGTTCTCAAAACAAAAAAGGCACAAAACAGAATTTGGACTAGTCTGCTGCAGCAGTGGCTGTTGGTTGGCAGCCAGGTTCATAGTAAATCAGATAAGAATCCAATCAGCACTTCAGTTTGGTTTCAGTTTTTTTTTTCTCTCTCCTTACTCAAGATTACGTTATGATCAATTTTAGACTCAGTTTATACCCTTGGGCAAGAGTGATTATGAACATTTTAAAAATATGCTTGTCTTTAGTTAAACAGGGCTAGGAATGAACAAATCCACAATCAGAAACAAATAATGACTAACTATTATTACCACATAGCACAACCTATTAGCCATTTAAACTGGGTGGTTTGAGCCCTGAATGCTGATTGGCTGAAAGCCGTGGTTATCAGACCTTATACCATGGGTGTGACAAATTATTTTAACTGTTCTAATTACATTGGTAACCAGTTTATAATGGCAATGAGGCACCTCGGGTGTTTGTGATATATGGCCAATATACCACAGCCAACAGCTGAATCTAGGAACGCTGTGTTGCGTCGTAACTAAGAACAGCCCTTAGCCGTGGTATTTTGGCCATATCCCACACCCCCTTGTACCGTATTGCTTATTTCTAATCCACATGCCTCACTAGTGAGGAGAAGAGACTGTAGTCTCATTCAGAAACTAAAAGAGCAGGTTTGGTTTACATCTTAAATCATGTGATAACTAATAATGTTAGGGCCATAACGACATTAGCGGTCTGATCGCATAAAACCAGACATATTAAAAGGGGCTAGTGATAACAGTGACTAAGGTCTTGCGTGCCGACTGACTACAGTCTTCTATTGCAATGGAAGCCAGCGTGATAATCAGCATTGGCATAACAGGGCAGCAGCATAGGCTTACATACCTAATGTATTCATTAGTGCCAGAATACAGATGTGAGACAAATTCATTCCTAGCCCATTGGACAATTTTTATTTTATTTGAATTCTCTCTGTTAACATCTGTCTGTTCTCTGAATTGTTCTTGTATCATTGTTATGGTCACAGCCCAATGGTATAATCCTAATTCTTAAATTATAGCTGTATGTGGATCAAATAAGGGCCTGTCTGGACTCCAAACCCCACTACAGTGTCTGTCTGCCGGTTGGACACATTAAGGCAGGTCTCATACTAACTCTTTCAGACAATTTATGATCTGAGGGTGTGACACAATGGCCAAATTGAGCTCTGTACCGCATCACTGTGTGCCCCTCATAATTTTGGAATAATGTTGAGGCTCCGTAATAGCTCCGCATTGACATGATTGATTGACAGTAGGTGGGAAGTCCTGTATAAAAACAAACTCACTTCCTCAATAACAGCTCTGCTCCCCCTGAAGCGCAAGAAGTATCAATGTCCTGACTTCTGCAGAGGCCGTTTCAACATAAATGCTGCACGGTCAATGCAGACGTCCAAATGACAATGCAGCGCCTTTTCTACCTGATAATTAATTACACCCAGGTCTAAATCAGTCCCTAATTAGAGGGGAACAATGGAAGAAGAAAAAACACAGTGGAAATATAGCGTCGAGGTCCAGAGTTGAGTTTAATGGACCTAGACTATTAGAGTGGATATTGAGCAGTCCAACCACAAGGGGGACTGCTTGAGACCAGCCCACGGACAGACAGGCCACTGCAGTAAAGCTCTCCATCAATGGACCAGTTCACTGAGAACACAGGGGAGGAGTCACAATCCAGGCACCTAATCTTCATGAAATACGATTTTTTTCTTTACAATTACAGAAGATGTCCCCAACTATAACCATTTTAAAAACACAGTGACAATACCTTCAGCATTACCCATTCCAGTGGACAACAAAGGGACCGGACAAAAAAGTGTGCATCTAAATCACAAAGGTAAAAAAAAAATAAAAACTGAAAACAAAAAAATGAGAATGTTTGTAAGAGTAATGTAGATGTATATATGATAATATACAAACAGCAGAATGAGTACTAATACTGAGAGAGAATTGAAAGCCTATTTAGCATTGGTGCTCTGATGACAGGAAAACAACAAATAAAAGAAATGGGAGGAAAAAATAAACAAAATAAAAACAATTCAATCGGGGGGAAAAATAACATTTACCACTAAGTTTACCATCAGCACAACATGGGCAGGATCAAATCACTGTAAAAAAGAAACACCAATTGGTTAAGCAGGAAGATTCGAGGCACATAGAGAAGGGCGGGTGGGGATGGGAGTGGGGATGGGAGTTGGGGGGATCAAAGCCCTCCTTCTCCTCTCTTCACTCTTGGCCCTCTGGGTGCTTACAGGGATCTCCTCTCACCACCACACTCTCTCCCCACCCATCCCAATCCTGGCTCTTTCTACCCCAATATCCCATGAGTGCCTGGACCCCTTGTTCCTCTCTCCTGTATGCCCCATATCTGTGTTAAGTAACTCCCAACACCCCTCACTCTTCCTTCACCCTACCCCAAAGAATGACAGCTAGAGCCAGCAGTTGGCTTCAATAACATCCCCATCAGATAAGAGCTCTGGGGAGTTTAGTTGGACTCTGTTCTTCAGGGTAGGGGATGATTGTTTAAACAGCTGAATCTGAGGACAGATCCACTTGGAACAGGGCGAGGTTCCCTGTCCGGCTGTCCTACAGATCATGGTTTTGCTTTAAATGTAGTGTGTTAAAATATCTATCTATCATCTGGTACAGTAAAGAGGAATGACCATGCCTCATTTGATACGAGCATGCAACCAATCAGCTGCCCCTGACAACAGAACACCACTCGACACACAGCCACCATTCTTCCCTCTGTCAGCCTCACAGACAGATGTTTGTCTTGTCAGCCTGGTTAGCCTAGATTCCCCCAAATCCCCTCACTGTCCCACTGTCAGCAAGCTCAGTTTGGGACATGCTTACCCCCAGGATGGTGAACATAGACAGAAATGTACCTGAAAAAGTGGGCCACAGGGCTTTGAGCAGTGCTTAGGAGACTTGGTCTAGCACTGTAAGTGTGCAACAACAGGAAAACAACAGTCAAATGATTATTTAGAGCTGAATTTTAAGTACTCCATGGAGCATATGAAGGGTTCTTTGAGTGTAGCACTGTAGTCTATACAGAGCACTGCTTAAATCCCCAGATGACTGACAGTCCAGGCAGGCAGGGTTGAACCTCTGGGACAGGCATGCTGTGCAGGGGGGGGGGAAGGCCAAAGGGAGAGGGATGATGGGTGTGTGTGACGTTGGTGGACATGGGAGGGAGGGGCAGACACATTTTGGGTGAAGGAGGGGGGAGTGAGATTTTCCCTGTAAGTTTTCCCTAGGGCCCCCGTCCGTGACTGACACACACAAATACACACGTCTCAGTCCCATATGACAACCGCACATATACATACAGTACACACTCACTCCACAGGTTTGAAGTTTAAATACAGGCAGGTGGGGGAAAAGGGGGCTACTCTGCAAGCCATTCAAAAGACTGAGCCGTGGTCACAGCCAATCAGAACCCCCAACCATGGCAGCCACAGACACTCAAAGGGAAAAACACAAATCTAGACTTGGAGCAGGTGATTCTACAGGATGTGATGCAATCTTTGTTACTAGGATCTACCTTGATTTTAATTGGATTTTGGTTGGGTTTTTCGTACTTGGAATCAAAGCACTGTAGGTACTTGTGAGCAGATTGTGAAAAGTGAAATAATAGTTTAGTGGTTTATAAAAGCCAAGAGGAGGAAGCTGAGAGAGGCCAGTATTAGCCTACGCTGTAAAGGGCGGTGTTACATTGAGGTCAATTGTAGAGTGGGAGAAACACACACACACACACACACACACACACACACACATACATACATACAAACAGAGGGAATCCAACAAACCTTACCTAAAAAAGGGGCAAAAAGAACAAAAGAAGAAATAAGAACAGAGTCAATACAGTGAAAACTCAAAGCACAGGGGAAACATTGCTATCAAGTCAAAAAGCTTCTGTTCTGACAGGAGGGGAGAGAACGAGTATAATCCTGTATATTATTACTATTATCATTAGAATATGATCCCACAGATTCATTCTATAGTGATGTGATGGCGTGATATGGTGATTGTGTTATAAGTCCACTCCGGAGAAAAGTAGATGACCATATTTGTCCACAGTTGTTGGGTTCAGACACAGGACCATTAATATCCACAACAATTGGACATGCAGGCAGGCTAGCGCCAGACAGACAGACTCATCTACCCACAGAGCAGAGGCCACTGCTTACATAACCACACTGTACTGACACCATGCAAACAGCAACAACACAAGAGCTACACTCAACCAATTAAACATTTTACATTGGAGTCATTTAGCAGACGCTCTTATCCAGAAGGACTTACAGGAGCAATTAGTGTCAACTGCCTTGCTCAAGGGCACAGGTTGTCGGCTCAGGGATTCGAAAACCTTTCAGTTTCTGGCCTAATGCTCTTAACCAGAAGGCTACATGCCGCTTAGTCATAAACCAGAAACATTTACAGATTATCACATCAAACACACAAACACAACCCCCTTTATTCACTAGATTACTGACAATCAGACAGCAGGTCCATTTTTAAAATGCATATTTAAAAACAAAACACCCTGTACTGTCTGCCTCAATCCTGTTATCAATGCATCAGAGTCATGGGTCACCGCAGTGCTTTCACACTCACAGGTAGTTCCCAATGTGCCCTGTAGGAGGCAGTGTCCTGGACTGTAGGGCCTCTGGCTGATAACTGGTAACAGAGAAGTGGATTGAAAGCCCTACATGTCCATGAGCAGAGGAGAGGAGAGAGCAGAGAAATACCAGGAACCCCTGCCAACCTCCTTGCAACCAGCCCCTGGCATGAGCCTCAATCCACCATTCCTCATGGGACAGAGTTGAGACCATCAGCAGCAAGCAAGACGCCACGCAACGGCTGTGTCCTCTTCAAGGCCAGAGATGACGAGTCGTTGACACAAGTGTTAAAACGTCTTCAAAAAGCTTCTTAGCATACGAGAGCGTTGTTGGTATTACATTTACCGTGGCTGCTGTGTGTGTGGCATTACTCTGTGTGACTGTTGTGTTTAGCACAGTGCTGCCAAATGGGAGGGTGGGACAGATCCCCAGCTAGATGAGCCATGGCTAAACACTACAGACAGAAAAGCAGACACTAAAAGAATGCAGTGTGCCCTGCGCTACGTACACTACTCGCCTCCCTTAAAACAAATAACCAGCTGACCTGAAAGACGCAGGTCTTAAATCAGTGCAGATCCTCATGTTGCACCTGAGGCTACTACTGCAGGGAGGCTGGCAGTCTACAGTTGCATAAGCAGCATTGTAACGGCATCCTCCTCTAAAAGCAAGGATAAAAACAAGGTTCTGTAACAAGAGCCTATTTATCCACTTAGTAAGATATTAAGATGCAAATGTAGCATTCGACACATTGTTACAATCACCTGCTCAGGGTGTCAGACTGAACAAAGGACAAGTCCCCAGTAGTGTATGGTTTTGAGAGGAGAAGGCATCCAGGCACTGTGTCCTGGTTGAAAACAAGACTTGTGTGTTAGGAGACAGAATGAGCAGACTGGGACGTTTCCCATTAGCGTGTTGTAATCCAGATGCTTCCTGCTGGGTGGGGAGGGAAAGGCTGGTGTGACTAAGGGAACGGGGTGAGAGAGAGGAACGATGGAGGGATGAGAAAAGGCTGGGTGAAAGACCTGGGTTGTGTAGCTAGCTCTGGGCAGAAACAAATGAGACTGAAAGGGGTTGGATGAAGAGGTTAAGAAGAGGTTACTTCCCCTGGACTCAGACCCTGGGCCCATGAAGTAGACACACTCACTCTAAACCAATTCTCAATAGACTACATGGACCAACCAGGCTGCCAACTATGACATCATTCAAAGCTGAAGGAAAAACACTACATAGGGCTCTACAGTGCGACCATTTTACTCGCATAGGCACCAAAATATTTTGTTGTGCGACCTGGAACTTTCATTTCGAGCACCAGTGCGCCTAGAAAAATGTAAGATTCTAGCTTTCTCACCAAAATATTTTGCATTGTGCTCCAAAATGTATTCACGTGCGCCTACATTTTTACAACTGTACAATTTTTTTTAAAAGGCCAATGTAGAGACTTGCTATTCATCACCCTCTTATAGAGAGAGGGGGAAGGGGAGGGAGAGCCGGAGAGAAGTGAGATGGAGAGAGGGAGAAAAGAGGACAGGTGCGAGTATGAGAGAGGGAGGGGCAGATACTGAGCGAGCGAGGGAAGAGAATGTAGCATAGCAGGCAGGAGTTGAGAGGAGAGAAGCCGGGCGCTGCACCACCTGGACCAAGTAAATGAGGCTGTGAGCTGAACTAAAGGCTGAGGTGGCCTAAGCACCCCCTCCACCATCCTGCACAGCCAGCCAATGCTGGCCTGCCAATCCCTGCCTATAGAAGAAAAACAGCATGGACCACAGCCAACAGCTCTGCATCCTGCACCGAGTGTTGCTGCTGCGTGAGGTTCTGAAGGCTGTTTTCAGACCAAGACAGTCCTACACACAGACACAGACATGAAAGCTTGTACTAGCACAGAAGTGCAGACAGATAACATGCAAACACGTGTTTGGGCTGTCTAATGAAAGTTCACCTGGACATTACAGGTCAAAGGGAGGAGGAACTGCAGAGACAGACACTGAGTGCATTGGCTGTACTGTCTTGTCTGTCACTACTAAACTCAGAGGCCTTTATGCTCAAACTCTTGCCAGCCAACTAAAAACATCTTCTGACATGAGCTGTGGTCAATCAGTGCACACAAAATGCATCAATACAATTAATTCAAATCAAACGTTAATAGTGAATTACCATAGAAACCCTGAAATATTAGAAAACCAGTGTAACCCCTAAAGTAACCCAACCAGATTAGCTTTAAATTAATATAAATAAAGTGCTAGTTAACAGGGAGAGATCAATAACAGAAATGGAGGGAGTGAGATTAACAGTTTTTAAATCTAACCAACATATTGACTATTGAATTATTTTGACTGAGTACTGGGGAGGCATAGGTGATGATATAGGTGACTATATTATTTACATAGCTAGATACAGACCTCATCAGTTATAGTAACTTTGCAATCGTCTACGAGCACATATCCAACCCTTCAGTGCCTTGTATCACTGTACTAATCCCCACAGCTATGACATTCTAGAAACTGAGGTGAAATTCCAAACATGACACAGGTGTTCAAAGGCAAACTAACTTGACTCTTGATCAGTGGAACATCTGAGAATCAGACCTGGACTCTGTCTGCTACACACTTCACAGTGGAACCAAGCAGGGTACACACAGGCATTCCACCATCAGACTGTCTTTTTTGGAGGAGAATGAACAGCAGCTCCCATTGGCTGAGGGCAGTGTCTCTCAAGGGAGCTTGTGAGCATCAGTGTGAGTGTGTGTGGGGTGGGCATGCATTCTTCATCCCCTTAAAAACATTTTTTTGGGTCAAATCTGCTCTAGGCTAAATGCATCATGGGAAGGGAACAGCAGTGGCGCAAAGAACAAACACCACCACCCCCCTCCTCCTCCTCCTCCTCCCTCTGCCCCGCCCGTCCTGTCCCAGGGTGCATTACGCCATCCTTTCTACACCTAGTTCTGGCAAAGACCAGGGCAAGACCGACAGGGACAACTGTACCGGGGTCATGCACTAAATACTCTGATCCCTTTCCATCTACCAGAAGAGGAAGACAGAGATCAGAAAAGTACAGAAAATAGAAAGGAAACAGTTGAAAAGAAAAAAAGTACAAAATAAAACCTGGAGAAAGGTGAGGCAAAGAGGAGGAGTACTGAGAGGTATTAGCACACATTTGAGAAAGGAGTATGGAGAGAGAGAGAGAGAGAGAGAGAGAGAGAGGGCGAGAATGTCTTCTTACCCTGCATGGTTTTGCCCAGTCCTTGCCCCAGCTTCCAGCCATGTTTCTGAAGCAGCCGGTGCCCAATGTTATCCTGGCAGACAGAACAGAGGAGAAAAAGACCAAAAACATTCCAATAATAAGAAAAGCTTTTCCCGTGGGCACGGGTCACAAACACATACAGGACTACTACCAAATCATCACCACCTCCTCCACCATGTGACATCAGTGTCTTCCAGCACAGGGGGGAGGTGAGGGGGAGGGGAGGGAGTGTGTAGTCTCTGAACTAACATCCTTATGGCCACACTGAGGGTTTAGAAGGAGCCTACCCTAACAGGAACTGATTAAAACCTCTAAAGCTAACAAACTGGGGATGAAGCGTCCCATGTTGGGTGGTGGTGGTGGGTGCTGGGGCGGCAGCATAGCCTAGTGGTTAGAGCGTTGGACTAGGAACCGGAAGGTTGCGAGTTCAAACCCCCGAGCTGACACGGTACAAATCTGGCGTTCTGCCCCTGAACAGGCAGTTAACAGGCCGTCATTGAAAATAAAAATGTGTTCTTAACTGACTTGCCTGGTTAAATAAAAATAAATAAAAATAAAAAAAATAAATGTTCTACTCGTTGTTGTAACACAGAGAATATCAGCTGTCTGGGAGGTACGAGGGGAAGGAGGAAGAGGAGAAAGGAGACGGTAATATATGTATCACACGCATATACATATATGAACCGCTATAGAGCGAGATCTATCGCACACAGACAAATGGAACAAAAACAAGGAATGGAAATCTTGCGTTAACAGAAAGAGGACCAGAACCTCCCAAGCTTGTTGTGATTCCATAACCAAGACAGAGGGGAGCGCCACGAAAAATATGCAGCTGTCACGAGAGAAATACAGCGAGAGGGGGAAAGAAAGAGAGAGAGAAAGTGCTAAGAGGGCCTTGGGTTACCATTACAAGGCCCAGGGTTGAGAGTGTGTATGACTGTGTAGGAGAGAGGAAGACATCAGGTGAGTGACTGAGACTTATAACGCTATGGGTCGGCAGTAAAACAAAAGTGAAATGCAAGACTGTCGCACCACTACAAACTACAGTACACCATCAAGCACAAAGAAAACAAAAACAATGAGATTTAAAAAATACATTTTCAAATTTTAAAAGGTTGCATTTCAGTTGTGATTATAACTATTCCAAGCTTTTCTACTACCATTCACCAGGGTGCTGCACTCTACCAAAAACATACAAACCAACCCCAAAAAAAGGATATTTATAATCACAAAGAGAGTAGATGTCAAATTTCAAAACAGAAAACCAAGTGGGAGGGATTGAAACCAAACAGTAAAACAGCATGCATCTTTTTGTTGAAGAGTTAAACAAAAAGGAGACGGTGTTAGTACTGGACTGTATATGATGATGCATATACAGAAGGGCAGGGTCAACAGAGGGCCAACGGACCAATGGTGTTAGTCTGAGATGGGCTCAAGCACAGAGGTGATGGTTGGACAGGGTCATAGTAGATCGTCTTGACAGAGAGAAAGCAGTGGAAGTGGATGGAGATGTCAGGGTGGTGGTGGTGTGGGTCAGTATGGGTTAGTGCATGTGGAAGGGGTAGTGGTTGTCACACACAGAACATGCTGCATCTCTGCCCATCTGCCTTTGTCACAAGATGGATTTAATCCATTTTATAGAGTCCCTGTGGTATTTCAACCCAAACTAGTACCCCCTTCCCTCTGTATAACTAAGTCAACGCTCCCCGCTTGCTTATCATTAAACTAAAATATCATTACCTAATTGGTTTCTTTTAAGTGTGCCACAAAAATATTGTTGAAATGGCAACTCCCCTCCAAAGCCACTGATAATCTCCCTCATATACAGCATTTGTTTTAGAGCCTTGCTGATAAAAATACACAAATATTTGTTTTCCTACCTTACCCCAGGGAAACGTTGAACTGCACCACTTCCTAGCTCTGTTTGGTTGTGTTTTTTTCCCCTTGTCTAATTCCAGACAGGAAGACCCAGTAACAGAGCCTGGGAATGGGGGATATATGAGCTGTATCTGTGTCAGATATTCTGGGGAGAGGGCTCGCATGTGTACTTATAATAACTGGGGCTATACATCACCTAGCATGGTGTCACCATATAAACATGTTCATGCTGGTTGCTAGACACATCAAGTCAAAGCAGATATAAATACAAGAGGGGCTGGAGGACTACAACTCCCATGATCCTCTGCAGCCTCGTCTCTCTGCACTGCAGATGGTGCTGCAGTGGGCTCCTCCCTGCTCCCATTGACAAAGAGATACTGGGGATGCTTTTAGTTCTCACCACAGTAGCTGCCTGCAATAACCCACACAGAAAAACAAGCACTGGCTGAGCAGAGTTGATCTAATAGCACCTTTCAGGGAAATCAAATGTAAGACAATAGTCTGTAACCCTCCCCCAAAATAACTCAGCAGCGTCTGTAAATTAGAATGAGGAAAACCAGGTGGGGCTGATGATGGGGAGAAACTTCAGTCCAAAATGGCTGAGACTGATCAATGAGCCAATCAGAATGGACTGAGCAGAGTGTGAGGGCGGAGATGAGGCGCAGGCTGTGTGCTGAACAACAGATGAATGAATGCACTAAATGAAGAAGAAAACAGACAGACGGACGATGAAAAGCAACGACGGCGAGTTCCAACAGCAGTGCAAGTGGAGTGAAGGCATTTCCATACGAACCTGGCTTTAAAATACTGGGCTGTCAAAAGAACAGTCACACGTGACACAATGTAAGAAAAAGGCCAGTCACTAACGCTTTCAACTGCAATTTGTTTTATAGTTTTTTCTTATTAAAAAAAAAAGAGCTAAAATCTTTATTTTGCCCTAAAAAATGTATAAAACACTGTACACAAAACAGAAATGTGGTAACTAGGCATGTCAATAAACTCACTGATTTAATGATTACTGTTAATATAGGAGAAATAAAAAGAAAATGTTATCCAAACAAGAGAAATCCACACAGAGTGTTGGTAGGGAGGGTAATGTGCATTGTGCTGTCATTGACACAGTGCATGGGGGGGGGAGGTGGAGGGAGGGTAAAAACAAATAGATGGGGGTAAAGGCAGGAAGAGGTATACAGGGGGCACCATACCAGGAACCTGGGAGTGTGTGGGTCTTCAAACCTTGTGATGCTGACGGTGTGTGTGTGCAGTAGACGCTGGCTGTGTGTGAGCCTGTCTGAGGCCTTAACCCACAGAACAGACAGCACGCTAATCCACTTAACCAGAAATTAATGTCAGAAAAAACATCAACCAAAACTTGGGTCATATTTTATTTGATTATCTCTGTGAGATGAGTGAGTGAGTGACTAGTAACTGTGACAGTACAAAACAGAGGGTCGCAGTCAGGCGTCACCCGCTCTTGTCCCCCTGTGGAATGTGTGTTTTTACAGGAGTCTTGTGGATCCGGGTCTGTTAGACAGAGCAGGGGGGCAGCTCTCCTCTTCCTTGTAAAGCTCTTTTTCCAGCTCCGCTGTCCTTGGCGCTCTGTCTGTCTGTCTGCCTTGCACGCTCACATTCCTCCCTGCTGAGACTCAGATAGGTGTGACTAAATGGAAACAACGGTCACTGCATGGGTCTCAAGGGACTCAGGTCAAATAGAACACCTTCCAACCAAGGACCTGCCCTCTTAGCACCACCATATTGGAGAGCAGTTGTTACCTAACCTTGGGTCTGTTCAGCTGACCTTGAGTTGTGACTTAACCGGTGGACAGACTTGGTCAGGACCATTGGATCCATTACCATCAATGACCTTAAAAACATCTAACTGACCTCGTCAGTCTGCCTCCTGCAGTGTTGGAGCTGGTGCTGAATAGAGATGGAGCCCTCTGCGGGGTCAGGGTTGTAAAGGGGACGAGTGACTGATGGCAGATGACCTTTCCCTTGGTAATCTTCCAGGGGTTCATTTTCCCAAATGAAGGTGGGGAGGCGGTGGGAGTGTAACACTAACACGGCACGGAGCAGAGGAAAGATACAGCTGGTGCCTGAGCAACAGCACAGTAGTCTGTGGCATATAATTGTGTGTGTGTTCCTCCAGACTCCCTCTGTGTGTGTGTGTGTGTGTGCTGTTGTGGTATGTGTGGGTGGCAGTGAAAAAAAAACACCTATACAAGGTTGATCATTTCAAAGACACCTACAGCTCTGTTGATACATGGATGTGAACAACAACATAGCCTTTAAGCAGTTGGTATACTGTCACAGTCTGTCAGACCCACCTCATGTTGATGATGTCAGCACCTGGACCCAGAACAGAGAGACACCAAATGGCTGTTAGCACCCGTGATAACATACAGAGGGTGGGCAGGGGTCAGTGTGTTACTGCAGTCGTACCGCACCATGAAAGGGTGATGTACGACCTTTGACCTGTCATAAATCCCTGGGCATGTACGTTTCCTTCTAATCTGACTGAGGTTTGACTCTGAATATTGTTGTCTGTGGTGCTGCGATGTAACTTGGTGCAGTGTCTCAGTAGTCAAAGGTAAAAGGCCGGAAGGCATCACGTGAAATGGCACGGTGTGAAATCAATCTTCTCTCTCAAGTTTGAGGCCAGAACAGCTTGTGCACAGGTGCTTTTTTTAAATAGAGTTTGCTCTTGTGTGTGTATGTGTGTCTGAGGCTGCCCACTGCATCTCTCTCTCAGGGCCAGGGATTTGGAGGGGGGGAACAGGGGTAGGGGACATTGGAGAAATGGGGGAGGAGAGGGGAAAAGGTGTGATTAGGACAGCAAGAGAGCTAGCACCAAATGATAGCCAGTTAAAACATGCAATGCAAAAAACAATGTTAGAGAAAGAGCGAGAGAACAGAGGGGAAAGACAGAGAGAGAAAACAGATCCCAGTAAAGTACCACAGACCTCTAGCTGCCTACAGATCAGAACACACACACGAGTGGCAGGGGAGGGGCGCGGAGAGGCGCTGCACACACAGCCAGCGCCTTGACGTGAGACATGCTGACGACTGTCACTGCCCCCGTCACCCCAGAGCCATGACACTGCTGCTGGAGTAAGAGGGGGGGTCTGACAAACTTAAGTGGAGCTGTGAAATTTCAAAGCTGATCAACTGCAATTTCACTGAAATTAAAAGTTTGGTGTGTGTGTGTGTAATACGCATTATGTGAGCGCATGCGTCTGTGGTGGTAGTGACAGTCCTCGCTCTCTCCACGTGTGTCAGGAGCTGTCGTGCTGCAGCCCGGCTCTCAGCACCCCTCCATAGACAATAGCGCAGGAGCAACAGAGCCACTTTACCCAGGCAGGCAGGCCACCTCTCCTGCTCTCCTCTCCACTCCTCTCTACTGCCCACCCACAGTGGGCTCCTGAGCCAGTGAGTGGGTTGGTGCTACGTGGCTCAGCTTGGTTTGATCAATCCGCCCACCATGACAACCCGTCAGGGTATATATATATATATATGAGTCACATGAAGGCCTATGGAGAAATGGTCAGGGCAGACAGGAGTTTCTCCCTCACATTTCACCAAGGAAGCATTTGTACCATGGCTTAGTAATGCTTTCAGAGCAGCAGGACAACAGCAGAGCTAGGAGAAGGACAGACTGACCTTTCTGTTACCGCTGTTGTTACTGCTGCTGTCCATGTGCCTCACAACAGAACAGACACAGGATTATTTACACCAGAGTGCCTGGCTGAATAATTTGGCTTTGTTACAGCTACATGCTTAAGGCAAGCTCTCATGGTCTAGCGGTATAGCTGTGTGGGTGTGTGCCGTTTCAATGCAAACTGGCTGTATATAGTTTAAAACAAAAGCCTAAAAACTCTCCTCGTACCTACTTGTAATTAAAGCTTTATTTATCAATGCAGCTGGAACTCTCGCCATGAACTCTCAATGCAGCTGGGATAAGATACTGTTCTGCTGTGCCTTGAGATGCTCAGAATCAGATCAATAGTTGCAGTCAGAGGACATCCACTATGCCCTGAGGAGGAGAGGGGATAGACGTTGTGGAGACAAGAGTGGAGTTCAGGCCTGCTCTCCGCAGTGCTTCAGAGAGAGAGAGACACGGAGAGACAGAGGGAGAGAGAGATGGAAGGGGGAGCGAGAGAAAAGAGCTGCCTGCGATATTATCCATGTGCCTCGTCAGCGAAAAATGCAGTCCCAGTTGCACAAGCACCATGCCAGCACAGAATGACAGAGGGTACTGAACACCGAATCACTGTGTAGTAGAGAGAGAAATCATTGTTTGAACATAGGTGCATGAAAAGAACAGAGGGGAGATGGATTGAGAGAGAGCAGAAAGAGGTAGAGCGATGTGAAGAGAGACAGTAAGAGAAGCGTTTACAAGGAAACCCTAAAAGATGGGAGTAGGAAAGCAGAGCGTGCAAATACAAACCGGGTCATTGCTGCTTAGCTAATAGGGGCCAATTCGCTGCAGGAGAGAAATGTCGAACACCCCAAGTTGTGTACAATACTGTAATGTTCTGAGATAACTGTCCTATATACACACAAACACACAGAGTACACAAACGCCACACACACAAATACTAAACACACACTTCCATCTCCAAGCCTACACCTTTTCTCTTCCCTTGCTGTGGAGTGGATAAGGCACCAAGTCCCTTTCCTTTCCCAAATCAGGTCAGAGCAGAACAATCAGACCACATCTGATTCGCCTGTCCCCCCCCAGTGTGTGTGTTATGAACATGTGTGTGAGTATGCAATTGTGTGCTACGCTTCTAATCTTGTTAGCCCAGAGAGTATTAGATTAGATGTTATTTATCGACAGGACCCCTCATGAATATGTCCATCTCGTGATAGTGCTTCAGTGGCTAGGGT
Source organism: Oncorhynchus keta (assembly GCF_023373465.1). Taxonomy (NCBI): domain Eukaryota; kingdom Metazoa; phylum Chordata; class Actinopteri; order Salmoniformes; family Salmonidae; genus Oncorhynchus; species Oncorhynchus keta. Next base: position 22,459,111 of record NC_068452.1, read on the forward strand.
GCTAGCAAGCTATAATTAACTATGTGTGTGTTTAAATATATAAGAAGAGTTTGTGTGTGTGTGTGTGTGTGTGTGTGTGTGTGTGTGTGTGGTGTGTGTGTGTGTGTGTTTATGTGTGTCTGTACAAATGGCCTTTATTTATACGGTGTAATTTAGCACCGAGGGCAAAGGAGACAAACAGGGATAAGCAAACTTCCACCACTAAACTCAGGGACCTCACGCTTCCCAGAGGACATCCACAAATGACATTTTACTGTACACTGCCCTTTTAACAGAGTGATTGGAAGTTATTTCAACTATAGACTGGTAACAGTGCCTTATCCACTCCACTCTAACAATCTGGTGAACTAGTGCCTGGATCACTGAAAACGGGCTTAAAAAAGACACGCAAATTCAGAGTAAAGAGCTACAATTAAAGTCAAATATAATAATGAATAATAATGAAAATATAATCCTATTCATCCAGCTAAGAGCTATCACACAGGAAATGGCACAGGAAGCAGAGGGCTTGGGAAGGGAGGGGGTCTACAGTGATTCTACTGATTGAGTAGGGAGAATGGGTTGTCAAGGGAACACTGGATGTGTCTATCACACAGGCAGTACAGGGTGAATGAAGGGGGCGAGGCTCTTATTCCTCTCTCTCTGGACCAATCATTAATTCTCTCACACACACACACAGTTTCAAGTTGGGCTTGTCCAAAAGGTGTAGGGGTGAAGGATGAGGCCTTACCGATTCTATGGGCTTGTCCAGGGACGCCTGCTCCAGCTCCAACTGGCCCTCTTCATACTGGTCAAAGTGATTTCCCCCCTAGGAGAGAAGACATGGGGACAGAGGGTTAGACACCAGACAGCTA